>NC_092162.1:38864535-39092035 GCF_045791955.1 Oncorhynchus clarkii lewisi | reverse complement strand
CTGTCTCTACACTACTATATACTGTCTCTACACTACTATATACTGTCTCTACACTACTATAAACTGTCTCTACACTACTATATACTGTCTCTACACTACTATATACTGTCTCTCTACCTGACTATATACTGTCTCTTCACTACTATACACTGTCTCTACACTACTATATACTGTCTCTACACTACTATATACTGTCTCTACACAACTACATACTGTCTCTCTACACTACTATATACTGTATCTACACTACTATACACTGTCTCTACACTACTGTAAACTGTGTCTACACTACTAAATGCTGTCTCTACACTACTATAAACTGCCTCTACACTACTATATACTGTCTCTACACTACTATATGTTGTCTCTACACTCCTATAAACTGTCTCTACACTACTATATACTGTCTCGGCACTACAATATATTGTCTTTCTACACTACTATATACTGTCTCTACACTACTATATAATGTCTCTACACAACTATAAAATGTCTCTACACTACTATATACTGTCTCTACACTACTATATAATGTCTCTACACAACTATAAAATGTCTCTACACTACTATATACTGTCTCTACACTACTATATATTGTCTCTCTACCTGACTATATACTGCCTCTTCACTACTATACACTGTCTCTACACTACTATATACTGTCTCTACACTACTATACACTGTCTCTACACTACTGTAAACTGTCTCTACACTACTATATGCTGTCTCTACACTACTATAAACTGCCTCTACACTACTTTATACTGTTTCTACACTACTATATGTTGTCTCTACACTACTAGAAACTGTCTCTACACTACTATATACTGTCTCGGCACTACAATATATTGTCTTTCTACACTACTATATACTGTCTCTACACTATATATAATGTCTCTACACAACTATAAACTGTCTCTACACTACTATATACTGTCTCTACACTACTATATAATGTCTCTACACAACTATAAACTGTCTCTACACTACTATATACTGTCTCTACACAACTATATACTGTCTCTCTACCTGACTATATACTGTCTCTACACTACTATACACTGTCTCTACACTACTATACACTGTCTCTACACTACTATATGCTGTCTCTACACTACTATATACTGTCTCTACACTACTATAAACTGTCTCTACACTACTATACACTGTCTCTACACTACTATATACTGTCTCTCTACACTACCATAAACTGTCTCTACACTACTATACACTGTCTCTACACTAATATATACTGTCTCTACACTACTATAAACTGTCTCTACACTACTATATACTGTCTCTACACTACTATAGACTGTCTCTACACGACTATAAACTGTCTCTACACGAGTATAAACTGTCTCTACACTACTATATACTGTCTCTACACTACTATAGACTGTCTCTACACTACTATATGCTGTCTCTACACTACTATAAACTGTCTCTACACTACTATATACTGTCTCTACACTACTATATGCTGTCTCTACACTACTATAAACTGTCTCTACACTACTATATACTGTCTCGACACTAGTATATACTGTCTCTACACTAGTATATACTGTCTCTACACTACTATATACTGTCTCTAAACTACTATGTCCTGTCTCTACACTACTATAGACTGTCTCTCTACCCTACTATATACTGTCTCTACACTACAATATACTGTCTCTACACTACTATATACTGTCTCTACACTAGTATTTACTGTCTCTACACTACTGTTTACCGTCTCTAAACTATTATATACTGTCTCTACACTACTATAGACTGTCTCTAAACTACTATAGGCTGTCTCTACACTACTATAGGCTGTCTCTACACTACTGTATACTTTCTCTACACTACTATACACTGTCTCTACACTACTGTATACTGTCTCTCTACCTGACTATATACTGTCTCTTCACTACTATACACTGTCTCTACACTACTATATACTGTCTCTACACTACTATAGACTGTCTCTCTACACAACTATATACTGTCTCTGCACTGCTATATACTGTCTCTACACTACTATAAACTGTCTCTACACTACTATACACTGTCTCTACACTACTATATACTGTCTCTCTACACTACCATAAACTGTCTCTACACTACTATACACTGTCTCTACACTACTATATGCTGTCTCTACACTACTATAAACTGCCTCTACACTACTATATACTGTCTCTACACTACTATAGACTGTCTCTACACGACTATAAACTGTCTCTACACGAGTATAAACTGTCTCTACACTACTATATGTTGTCTCTACACTACTATAAACTATCTCTACACTACTATAAACTGTCTCTACACTACTATATACTGTCTCTCTATAATACTATAAACTGTCTCTACATTACTATAAACTGTCTCTACACTACTATATATTGTCTCTACACTACTATAAACTGTCTCTACACTACTATATACTGTCTCTACACTACTATATACTGCCTCTCTACCTGACTATATACTGTCTCTTCACTACTATACACTGTCTCTACACTACTATATACTGTCTCTACACTACTATATACTGTCTCTACACTACTATAAACTGTCTCTACACTACTATATACTGTCTCTACACTACTATATACTGTCTCTCTACCTGACTATATACTGTCTCTTCACTACTATACACTGTCTCTACACTACTATATACTGTCTCTACACTACTATATACTGTCTCTACACAACTACATACTGTCTCTCTACACTACTATATACTGTATCTACACTACTATATACTGTCTCTCTACACTACTATACACTGTCTCTACACTACTGTAAACTGTGTCTACACTACTATATGCTGTCTCTACACTACTATAAACTGCCTCTACACTACTATATACTGTCTCTACACTACTATATACTGTCTCGGCACTACAATATATTGTCTTTCTACACTACTATATACTGTCTCTACACTACTATATAATGTCTCTACACAACTATGAAATGTCTCTACACTACTATATACTGTCTCTACACTACTATATAATGTCTCTACACAACTATAAAATGTCTCTACACTACTATATACTGTCTCTACACTACTATATACTGTCTCTCTACCTGACTATATACTGTCTCTACACTACTATACACTGTCTCTACACTACTGTAAACTGTCTCTACACTACTATATGCTGTCTCTACACTACTATAAACTGCCTCTACACTACTTTATACTGTTTCTACACTACTATATGCTGTCTCTACACTACTATAAACTGTCTCTACACTACTATATACTGTCTCGGCACTACAATATATTGTCTTTCTACACTACTATATACTGTCTCTACACTACTATATAATGTCTCTACACAACTATAAAATGTCTCTACACTACTATATACTGTCTCTACACTACTATATAATGTCTCTACACAACTATAAAATGTCTCCACACTACTATATACTGTCTCTACACTACTATATACTGTCTCTCTACCTGACTATATACTGCCTCTTCACTACTATACACTGTCTCTACACTACTATATACTGTCTCTACACTACTATACACTGTCTCTACACTACTGTAAACTGTCTCTACACTACTATATGCTGTCTCTACACTACTATAAACTGCCTCTACACTACTTTATACTGTTTCTACACTACTATATGTTGTCTCTACACTACTAGAAACTGTCTCTACACTACTATATACTGTCTCGGCACTACAATATATTGTCTTTCTACACTACTATATACTGTCTCTACACTATATATAATGTCTCTACACAACTATAAACTGTCTCTACACTACTATATACTGTCTCTACACTACTATATAATGTCTCTACACAACTATAAACTGTCTCTACACTACTATATACTGTCTCTACACAACTATATACTGTCTCTCTACCTGACTATATACTGTCTCTACACTACTATACACTGTCTCTACACTACTATACACTGTCTCTACACTACTATATGCTGTCTCTACACTACTATATACTGTCTCTACACTACTATAAACTGTCTCTACACTACTATACACTGTCTCTACAATACTATATACTGTCTCTCTACACTACCATAAACTGTCTCTACACTACTATACACTGTCTCTACACTAATATATACTGTCTCTACACTACTATAAACTGTCTCTACACTACTATATACTGTCTCTACACTACTATAGACTGTCTCTACACGACTATAAACTGTCTCTACACGAGTATAAACTGTCTCTACACTACTATATACTGTCTCTACACTACTATAGACTGTCTCTACACTACTATATGCTGTCTCTACACTACTATAAACTGTCTCTACACTACTATATACTGTCTCTACACTACTATATGCTGTCTCTACACTACTATAAACTGTCTCTACACTACTATATACTGTCTCGACACTAGTATATACTGTCTCTACACTAGTATATACTGTCTCTACACTACTATATACTGTCTCTAAACTACTATGTCCTGTCTCTACACTACTATAGACTGTCTCTCTACCCTACTATATACTGTCTCTACACTACAATATACTGTCTCTACACTACTATATACTGTCTCTACACTAGTATTTAATGTCTCTACACTACTGTTTACCGTCTCTAAACTATTATATACTGTCTCTACACTACTATAGACTGTCTCTAAACTACTATAGGCTGTCTCTACACTACTATAGGCTGTCTCTACACTACTGTATACTTTCTCTACACTACTATACACTGTCTCTACACTACTGTATACTGTCTCTCTACCTGACTATATACTGTCTCTTCACTACTATACACTGTCTCTACACTACTATATACTGTCTCTACACTACTATATACTGTCTCTACACTACTATATACTGTATCTACACTACTATATACTGTCTCTAAACTACTATGTCCTGTCTCTACACTACTATAGACTGTCTCTCTACACAACTATATACTGTCTCTGCACTGCTATATACTGTCTCTACACTACTATACACTGTCTCTACACTACTATAAACTGTCTCTACACTACTATACACTGTCTCTACACTACTATATACTGTCTCTCTACACTACCATAAACTGTCTCTACACTACTATACACTGTCTCTACACTACTATATGTTGTCTCTACACTACTATAAACTGCCTCTACACTACTATATACTGTCTCTACACTACTATAGACTGTCTCTACACGACTATAAACTGTCTCTACACGAGTATAAACTGTCTCTACACTACTATATGCTGTCTCTACACTACTATAAACTATCTCTACACTACTATATACTGTCTCTACACTACTATATGCTGTCTCTACACTACTATAAACTGTCTCTACACTACTATATACTGTCTCTACACTACTATAGACCGTCTCTACATTACTATAGACTGTTTCTACACTACTATATACTGTCTCTACACTACTATATACTGTCTCTCTACACTACTATAAACTGTCTCTACACTACTATATACTGTCTCTACACTACTATATACTGCCTCTCTACCTGACTATATACTGTCTCTTCACTACTATACACTGTCTCTACATTACTATATACTGTCTCTACACTACTATATACTGTCTCTACACTACTATATACTGTCTCTACACTACTATATACTGTCGCTCTACACTACTATAAACTGTCTCTACACTACTATATACTGTCTCTACACTACTATAGACTGTCTCTACACTACTATATGCTGTCTCTACACTACTATAAACTGTCTCTACACTACTATATACTGTCTCTACACTACTATATACTGTCTCTACACTACTATATACTGTCTCTACACAACTATATACTGTCTCTCTACCTGACTATATACTGTCTCTTCACTACTATACACTGTCTCTACACTACTATACACTGTCTCTACACTACTATATGCTGTCTCTACACTACTATATACTGTCTCTACACTACTATAAACTGTCTCTACACTACTATACACTGTCTCTACACTAATATATACTGTCTCTACACTACTATAAACTGTCTCTACACTACTATATACTGTCTCTACACTACTATAGACTGTCTCTACACGACTATAAACTGTCTCTACACGAGTATAAACTGTCTCTACACTACTATATACTGTCTCTACACTACTATAGACTGTCTCTACACTACTATATGCTGTCTCTACACTACTATAAACTGTCTCTACACTACTATATACTGTCTCTCCACTACTATATTCTGTCTCTACACTACTATAAACTGTCTCTACACTACTATATACTGTCTCGACACTAGTATATACTGTCTCTACACTAGTATATACTGTCTCTACACTACTATATACTGTCTCTAAACTACTATGTCCTGTCTCTACACTACTATAGACTGTCTCTCTACCCTACTATATACTGTCTCTACACTACAATATACTGTCTCTACCCTACTATATACTGTCTCTACACTAGTATTTACTGTCTCTACACTACTATATACTGTCTCTACACTACTATACACTGTCTCTACACTACTGTATACTGTCTCTCTACTTGACTATATACTGTCTCTTCACTACTATACACTGTCTCTACACTACTATATACTGTCTCTACACTACTATATACTGTCTCTACACTACTATATACTGTATCTACACTACTATATACTGTCTCTAAACTACTATGTCCTGTCTCTACACTACTATAGACTGTCTCTCTACACAACTATATACTGTCTCTGCACTGCTATATACTGTCTCTACACTACTATATACTGTCTCTACACTACTATAAACTGTCTCTACACTACTATACACTGTCTCTACACTACTATATACTGTCTCTCTACACTACCATAAACTGTCTCTACACTACTATACACTGTCTCTACACTACTATATGCTGTCTCTACACTACTATAAACTGCCTCTACACTACTATATACTGTCTCTACACTACTATAGACTGTCTCTACACGACTATAAACTGTCTCTACACGAGTATAAACTGTCTCTACACTACTATATGTTGTCTCTACACTACTAAAAACTATCTCTACACTACTATATACTGTCTCTACACTACTATATGCTGTCTCTACACTACTATAAACTGTCTCTACACTACTATATACTGTCTCTACACTACTATAGACCGTCTCTACATTACTATAGACTGTTTCTACACTACTATATACTGTCTCTACACTACTATATACTGTCTCTCTACACTACTATAAACTGTCTCTACACTACTATATACTGTCTCTACACTACTATATACTGCCTCTCTACCTGACTATATACTGTCTCTTCACTACTATACACTGTCTCTACATTACTATATACTGTCTCTACACTAGTATATACTGTCTCTACACTACTATATACTGTCTCTAAACTACTATGTCCTGTCTCTACACTACTATAGACTGTCTCTCTACCCTACTAAATACTGTCTCTACACTACAATATACTGTCTCTACACTACTATATACTGTCTCTACACTAGTATTTACTGTCTCTACACTACTGTTTACCGTCTCTAAACTATTATATACTGTCTCTACACTACTATAGACTGTCTCTAAACTACTATAGGCTGTCTCTACACTACTATAGGCTGTCTCTACACTACTGTATACTTTCTCTACACTACTATACACTGTCTCTACACTACTGTATACTGTCTCTCTACCTGACTATATACTGTCTCTTCACTACTATACACTGTCTCTACACTACTATATACTGTCTCTACACTACTATATACTGTCTCTACACTACTATACACTGTCTCTACACTACTGTATACTGTCTCTCTACCTGACTATATACTGTCTCTTCACTACTATACACTGTCTCTACACTACTATATACTGTCTCTAGACTACTATATACTGTCTCTAAACTACTATGTCCTGTCTCTACACTACTATAGACTGTCTCTCTACACAACTATATACTGTCTCTGCACTGCTATATACTGTCTCTACACTACTATATACTGTCTCTGCACTATTATATACTGTCTCTACACTACTATATACTGTATCTAAACTAATATAGACTGTCTCTACACTACTATATACTGTCTCGGCACTAGAATATATTGACTTTCTACACTACTATATACTGTCTCTACACTACTATATAATGTCTCTACACGACTATAAACTGTCTCTACACTACTATATACTGTCTCTACACTACTATATAATGTCTCTACACAACTATAAACTGTCTCTACACTACTATATACTGTCTCTACACAACTATATACTGTCTCTCTACCTGACTATATACTGTCTCTACACTACTATACACTGTCTCTACACTACTATACACTGTCTCTACACTACTATATGCTGTCTCTACACTACTATATACTGTGTCTACACTACTATATAACGTCTCTACACAACTATAAACTGTCTCCACACTACTATATACTGTCTCTACACTACTATATACTGTCTCTCTACCTGACTATATACTGCCTCTTCACTACTATACACTGTCTCTACACTACTATATACTGTCTCTACACTACTATACACTGTCTCTACACTACTGTAAACTGTCTCTACACTACTATATGCTGTCTCTACACTACTATAAACTGCCTCTACACTACTTTATACTGTTTCTACACTACTATATGTTGTCTCTACACTACTAGAAACTGTCTCTACACTACTATATACTGTCTCGGCACTACAATATATTGTCTTTCTACACTACTATATACTGTCTCTACACTACTATATAATGTCTCTACACAACTATAAACTGTCTCTACACTACTATATACTGTCTCTACACTACTATATAATGTCTCTACACAACTATAGGCTGTCTCTACACTACTGTATACTTTCTCTACACTACTATATACTGTCTCTCTACACTACTATAGGCTGTCTCTACACTACTATACACTGTCTCTACACTACTATATACTGTCTCTCTACCTGACTATATACTGTCTCTTCACTACTATACACTGTCTCTACACTACTATATACTGTCTCTACACTACTATATACTGTCTCTACACTACTATATACTGTCTCTACACTACTATATTCTGTCTCTACACTACTATATACTGTCTCTACACTACTATATAATGTCTCTACACAACTATATAATGTCTCTACACAACTATAAACTGTCTCTACACTACTATATACTGTCTCTACACTACTATATAATGTCTCTACACAACTATAAACTGTCTCTACACTACTATATAATGTCTCTACACAACTATATACTGTCTCTCTACCTGACTATATATTGTCTCTACACTACTATACACTGTCTCTACACTACTATACACTGTCTCTACACTAATATATACTGTCTCTACACTACTATAAACTGTCTCTACACTACTATATACTGTCTCTACACTACTATAAACTATCTCTACACTACTATATAATGTCTCTACACTACTATATGCTGTCTCTACACTACTATAAACTGTCTCTACACTACTATATACTGTCTCTACACTACTATATACTGTCTCTCTATTCTACTATAAACTGTCTCTACACTACTATATAATGTCTCTACACTACTATAGACCGTCTCTACATTACTATAGATTGTCTCTACACTACTATATACTGTCGCTACACTACTATATACTGCCTATCTACCTGACTATATACTGTCTCTTCACTACTATACACTGTCTCTACATTACTATATACTGTCTCTACACTACTATATACTGTCTCTACACTACTATATACTGTCTCTACACTACTATATACTGTCTCTCTACACTACTATAAACTGTCTCTACACTACTATATACTGTCTCTACACTACTATAGACTGTCTCTACACTACTATATGTTGTCTCTACACTACTATAAACTGTCTCTACACTACTATATACTGTCTCGACACTAGTATATACTGTCTCTACACTAGTATATACTGTCTCTACACTACTATATACTGTCTCTAAACTACTATGTCCTGTCTCTACACTACTATAGACTGTCTCTCTACCCTACTATATACTGTCTCTACACTACAATATACTGTCTCTACACTACTATATACTGTCTCTACACTAGTATTTACTGTCTCTACACTACTGTTTACCGTCTCTAAACTATTATATACTGTCTCTACACTACTATAGACTGTCTCTAAACTACTATAGGCTGTCTCTACACTACTGTATACTTTCTCTACACTACTATATACTGTCTCTACACTACTATATACTGTATCTAAACTACTATAGACTGTCTCTACACTATTATATACTGCCTCTCTACACTACTATATACTGTCTTTCTACACCTGGAGGACACGGCGCTAGAGCTGCCAAGTGTTCATACTGTATGTCCTTAGCCTCGACTCCAGCCTTTCTAGGACTACAGTATCTAGTAGTATGAGACGACATGTGCGGAACAGTAGAGAAAAGTGTTTTTTGACACAGTTTACAGAGAGGAGAGGAGCAGCCAGCAGCCATAGCAGCCTTGTCTTCACTCTGGGAACTTCCTAGATGATATCTCTTCATCCCTGGTGTTCTCTTAGTCCGTTTGCCTTCCCACTGGGCCCAGACGTCAGTTCAACATCCAGTTTTGATTTACATTTCATTTCTGTCAACTAATGTGAACCCAATGTGAATTCAAGCAGACATTTCACTTTAACTTTGTCTTTAGTTGAAAAGTTCTGTGGAAAAAAATACAACATTTCCTTAAGTTGATGAGTTTTTGCAAATCCAACCAGTTTTCCACGTTGATTTAACGTCGTCGCGTAAAATTTTGGGGTAAAACATTTTTGGCCACAACGTTGATTCAACCAGTTTTTGCCCAGTGTGTATTGAGGAAGATACTCTGAAAATACAGTTTACCAAGCTACCAATTACTTCACACTGGAAGAAGTTAAGCTACACACAAAGCTACCTTGAAGAAACATATAGTTTACTGAACTTAAGAGACACGTTGAAAAGTAATTCCCTACATCCAAACTACTTTGTGAAAAGTTATCATATGTAAATCTGAACTGTCAAAGACTACACATGGCAACCGATCGCTCTAGAGTCAGATATCATAATGAGCCATTTAGCCTATTAAACACAATAACAATGTTCTGTTAGTGTGTACGTAGTGTGTACAAGTGGTTAGCTACATCACTACATGGCTATAGTATGTAATTAACTACTAAAAACACTACCAAGATTTGAATGTAGTCCAACTACCACCAAGTTACAGCAAAATGTGATTAAATTATCAGCTTATAAGGTCTCGTTCCACAGGACATTTTGGAAAAAGACGCCGAAATAGCAGAAATTGAACGTATGCCAGAGCTACTTCAGACTGGGTTGTGTTCAGTAGTGAAATATATTTTTAAACTGCCGTCACCCCATCCCCTTTCCTCCCTAACTCCCTCTCCCCGCTCTCTCGCCAACAAATCTCCCTCATGTGTTTCCTCTCCAACTCTGTTCCCTCGCTCACGTGCGCACGCACACGTGCACACTCTCCCGGCTCCCCCAGCGGGTTGGATAAATAGCCCAGTCTGAGATTCAGGCAGAAAGTCTTATGATTTGCCTGAGAGGAATGTGAACATCAAGTGGCGCATCAAGATCATTCTTGGAGGCATTCTCTCTCTCTCTCTCTCTCTCTCTATCTCTCTCTCTCTCTCTCTCTCTCTCTCTCTCTCTTCTCTCTCTCTCTCTCTCTCTCTCTCTCTCTCTCTCTCTCTCTCTCTCTCTCTCTCTCTCTCTCTCTCATACAGTCAGTGAACCTAGCACTAATAACTTCTTTCCCCTCCTCACTCTTTTCTCTTTTCTTCACAGTTCACCCCCTTCCTTCTCTTTCGCTCTACTAAATCTTACCTCTTGCTCTCTCCTTCTCTCCTTCTCTCCCTTTCACCTCTCCTTCTCTCCCTCTCTTCCTGCCGGCTGTGTTTGTAAGCATGCGGAACAGAAGATCGAGGGAAACGAGTGACGAGACACAGGAGGGCATTCCGCACCTCGTCGAGAAAGAATCTCCACGAGAGAGAGAGAGAGAGAAAGAAAGAGAGAGAGACAGAGAGAGAGAGAGAGTAAGGTCGACGAGAGAAAGAAAGAGAGACCGAGACAGAGTTATATAGGAAGGAGGGAAAACGCATTCTGGACATTCCATGCACCTTCAAATTGAGCCCGTCTGTCGCCCTCCCCCAGGACTTAGCCTTACCCTGCCTGTAGCTTGTGCAATGATGCGATTAGCACATACCCGGCTGGGCAGCTGGCACACGCCGTGCTTACCTCTTCACCTCGTCACAACACCCCACCGTTGTTCCTCTCTAAGAGCACTGCATCTGAATATTGGTCTGCGTCCACGTTGAGCTGAAGCTCATGACGCCTGGAATTTGGTCCTGTGATTATTTGCCACAAGCCTGACTACGTGGCTGTGTGTGCGGCGTTTACACTATGTTTCTTCCAGTTTAAATCATGGGATACTTTCCCTGTCTAAGTGAATCATTGGGGAAACACCATTGGGTTGAGTGCAAAGTAACACTCACGGAGTCTGGGTGATGTTCCAGACAGTTTCCCCTGGAGAATCACGTGCTGGCGAACTGGCAGAGGAACGTTCCATAAGAACAGAGAGCAAACACAGATAGCACAGAAACGACCTAACAGCTCCGTGAGTATGTGTGTGTGTGTGTGTGTGTGTGTGTGTGTGTGTGTGTGTGTGTGTGTGTGTGTGTGTGTGTGTGTGTGTGTGTGTGTGTGTGTGTGTGTGTGTGTGCGTGCGTGTGTGTTACTTAGTCTATGGTAAATGGACTTTACTGTCCCCAAGATAAAGCTGTTGCCTGTCCCTGATTGATTGACCATGAGACTTCGGTCTTGGCTGTGTCTGGAATAGTAAGACAGTCAAACCTTGCTTTTGCAGTTCGGGCACAGTAGTTGGTTAGAAAAACGTCAGAGAAAAGGTCACAGCTGGCTTGGTAAACCAACGGTCTGCATACGACAGCACTTCCTCGTCGGCCGAGACAATAAGAACCGAGACTCTGAGAACAGTGACACTGCGGATTAATAAACCCTCCTCAGTGTTTTAGTTTTGCTCACGTGTAGCTATGATCGGCTCTGACTGTTTGAATAGATCTCTCTATTCAGAACTCATTTCATCGTGTATGGCAACGGCTGTAAGAGTATCTGTAAAATACGGCGAGTTCAAGGCCTAGAGACATATGCTGGCAGGTACGCTGAGACTATGGAAGGAACACTATGTCAAGCCTTTGTCACAGAATGTAAGGAGTCTTAGAAGTGTTTGTTCTGTGGCTTATGGGATATCTGGTGTACACAGTAGATGCATGAGTACTGAATGACTGTTAGTGGTGCACGTCTCTCTCTCTCTCTCTGTCTCTCTCTATATATACAGTGGGGCAAAAAAGTATTTAGTCAGCCACCAATTGTGCAAGTTCTCCCACTTAAAAAGATGAGAGAGGCCTGTCATTTTCATCATTGGTACACTTCAACTATGACAGACAAAATGAGAAAAAACAATCCAGAAAATCACATTGTAGGATTTTTAATGAATTTATTTGCAAATTATTGTGGAAAATAAGTATTTGGTCACCTACAAACAAGCAAGATTTCTGGCTCTCATAGACCTGTAACTTCTTCTTTAAGAGGCTCCTCTGTCCTCCACTCGTTACCTGTATTAATGGCACCTGTTTGAACCTGTTATCAGTATAAAAGACACCTGTCCACAACCTCAAACAGTCACACTCCAAACTCCACTACGGCCAAGACCAAAGTGCTGTCAAAGGACACCAGAAACAAAATTGTAGACCTGCACCAGGCTGGGAAGACTGAATCTGCAATAGGTAAGCAGCTTGGTTTGAAGAAATCAACTGTGGGAGCAATTATTAGGAAATGGAAGACATACAAAACCACTGATAATCTCCCTTGATTGGGGGCTCCACGCAAGATATCACCCCGTGGGGTAAAAATGATCACAAGAACAGTGAGCAAAAATCCCAGAACCACACAGGGGGACCTAGTGAATGACCTGCAGAGAGCTGGGACCAAAGT
The DNA here is from genome assembly GCF_045791955.1 of Oncorhynchus clarkii lewisi. Lineage (NCBI taxonomy): Eukaryota > Metazoa > Chordata > Actinopteri > Salmoniformes > Salmonidae > Oncorhynchus > Oncorhynchus clarkii. The sequence continues at coordinate 39,078,008 of NC_092162.1, read as the reverse complement.
AACAAAGCCTACCATCAGTAACACACTACGCCGCCAGGGACTCAAATCCTGCAGTGCTAGACGTGTCCCCCTGCTTAAGCCAGTACACGTCCAGGCCCGTCTGAAGTTTGCTAGAGAGCATTTGGATGATCCAGAAGAAGATTGGGAGAATGTCATATCGTCAGATGAAACCAAAATATAACTTTTTGGTAAAAACTCAACTCGTCGTGTTTGGAGGACAAAGAATGCTGAGTTGCATCCAAAGAACACCATACCTACTGTGAAGCATGGGGGTGGAAACATCATGCTTTGGCGCTGTTTTTCTGCAAAGGGACCAGGACGGCTGATCCGTGTAAAGGAAAGAATGAATGGGGCCATGTTTCGTGAGATTTTAAGTGAAAACCTCCTTCCATCAGCAAGGGCATTGAAGATGAAACGTGGCTGGGTCTTTCAGCATGACAATGATCCCAAACACACTGCCCGGGCAATGAAGGAGTGGCTTCGTAAGAAGCATTTCAAGGCCCTGGAGTGGCCTAGCCAGTCTCCAGATCTCAACCCCATAGAAAATCTTTGGAGGGAGTTGAAAGTCCGTGTTGCCCAGCAACAGCCCCAAAACATCACTGCTCTAGAGGAGATCTGCATGGATGCATGGGCCAAAATACCAGCAACAGTGTGTGAAAACCTTGTGAAGACTTACAGAAAACGTTCGACCTCTGTCATTGCCAACAAAGGGTATATAACAAAGTATTGAGATAAACTTTTGTTCTTGACCAAATACTTATTTTCCACCATAATTTGCAAATAAATTAATTAAAAATCCTATTTGTGATTTTCTGTATTTTTTTTTTCTCATTTTGTCTGTCATAGTTGAAGTGTGCCTATGATGAAAATTACAGGCCTCTCTCATCTTTATAAGTGGGAGAACTTGCACAATTGGTGGCTGACTAAATACTTTTTTGCCCCTCTGTATGCTGTATATATATATCTTCCTCTCTCTCTCTCTCTCTCTCTCTCTCTCTCTCTCTCTCTCTCTCTCTCTCTCTCTCTCTCTATATATATATATATATATATATATATATATATATATATATATATATATATATATATATATCTCTGTGTGTACGAGAAGGCTCATTCCATGTCTTTATGACAGCTTATATTGTGTGTGCATGTACCTTAGTGCGCCTGGCTTTAGTTGCTACGGCAACGGGCGTCAGTAGGAATGAGTGTGTGTGTGTGTGTGTGCGTGTGTTTGCGGGTGCGTGCGTGTGGGTGCGACAGCCATGGGTAGGAATGAGAATATGCGCTCGGAGACAATCATTCACAGTAACAAGAGAGACTTACAAACCGTACGCTTTCATCGTATATCACCCCCTGTACGGAGCCAATACCAAACACACTGTACCACCAAGGCCTCTGTCTTTTGGCTCATTCTACACTATTGTCCACCTTTTAAAAAAACTGGATCACCATAGACTTCAAATAGAATATGAACCTCATCAGTTTCAACGGAACTAAATCGTCTAGAGAAGGTCATGTGGCCTTGTGCAAAAGGCTGCTGCCTGTACCAATGACTGAGGATGAAGTGGGGAGAATGGTGTGCTTATATATTACCCATGGCCTAACCTTTGAGACAATAACAGGGCTCCAAGCTTCTGGTCCTTCTGCCATACAGGTAGATGACAGGAGGGGAGTATTCATCTTCTCACAGCCGAGGGTCAGGGCCTCAAAGCAGGCATCAGGGCCCAGGCGTCTACCTACCAGGTCTGGCCCTGAGCCCTGAGCCAGGTCTGGCCCTGTATTCTCAGACACATCATGCTTAATGACAGTCCTGTTTAGCCCTAAACCGCATCATCTCATCAGGAGCTCCAGTCATCTCTCATCAGGAGCGCCAGTCATCTCTCATCAGGAGCTCCAGTCATCTCTCACAGGAGCTCCAGTCATCTCTCATCAGGAGCTCCAGTCATCTCTCATCAGGAGCTCCTGTCATCTCTCATCAGGAGCTCCGGTCATCTCTCATCAGGAGCTCCGGTCATCTCTCATCAGGAGCTCCGGTCATCTCTCATCAGGAGCTCCGGTCATCTCTCATCAGGAGCTCCGGTCATCTCTCATCAGGAGCTCCGGTCATCTCTCATCAGGAGCATCGGTCATCTCTCATCAGGATCTCCGGTCATCTCTCATCAGGAGCTCCGGTCATCTCTCATCAGGAGCTCCGGTCATCTCTCATCAGGAGCTCCGGTCATCTCTCCATCAGGAGCTCCGGTCATCTCTCATCAGGAGCTCCGGTCATCTCTCATCAGGAGCTCCGGTCATCTCTCCATCAGGAGCTCCGGTCATCTCTCATCAGGAGCTCCATTCAAAATGAATGCCTCAACTTGACGTTTATCCCCCCCAGTAGAAAATGTGACATACAATATATCCCCCCTGTTGAAAACTGAAGTCAAACCGTGAGATCTTGTTGCTCCACTACCATCTAGGTTTCTGGGCCCCATCACCACCACCACCCACAGGACTGAGAGCCTGGAGTAGAGCAACGATACAGCATGTGTATATGCTCTCATCTTTACAATACTCACACAATGAGTGATTGCACCCTGCAGGTCTCCCATTAACACAGAAGCAAGTCCGTAGCGTTGATTTATCTACTGTCTGAGCCGTTGACTGATTTATACATTCGATACGGATCAATAATGCTTACTCCGGGGGCACAGCATAGAGAAAAATAAGGTTGAGTTGGGGATGTCGATAGCATGGCTACGATGATGAACATCAGCTTGTATGCAGCCTGTCTACCGTAACACAAAAACGGGACCAAATTAAGGCGGTCCTGAAAAGACAGTGAACACTGAATAGTGTTTTCAGCTCCTGCTGTTGACTCCAATAGGTCAGTTGCTAATGTCTCAGTGTGTGTGGGAAACGTCTGTGTGGTAATATCTGCAGTGGCGTGGCAGCGGAAATTAAGGTTGATGGTGCCAACCCAGCAGCTCATAGGCCAGCAGCCAGTCTTTAATAGCCAACCCAGCAGCTCATAGGCCAGCAGCCGGTCTTTAATAGTCAACCCAGCAGCTCATAGGCCAGCAGCCAGTCTTTAATAGTCAACCCAGCAGCTCATAGGTCAGCAGCCAGTCTTTAATAGTCAACCCAGCAGCTCATAGGCCAGCAGCCAGTCTTTAATAGTCAACCCAGCAGCTCATAGGCCAGCAGCCAGTCTTTAATAGTCAACCCAGCAGCTCATAGGCCAGCAGCCAGTCTTTAATAGTCAACCCAGCAGCTCATAGGCCAGCAGCCAGTCTTTAATAGCCAACCCAGCAGCTCATAGGCCAGCAGCCAGTCTTTAATAGTCAACCCAGCAGCTCATAGGCCAGCAGCCAGCAGCCAGTCTTTAATAGCCAACCCAGCAGATCATAGGCCAGCAGCCAGTCTTTAATAGTCAACCCAGCAGCTCATAGGCCAGCAGCCAGTCTTTAATAGCCAACCCAGCAGCTCATAGGTCAGCAGCCAGTCTTTAATAGTCAACCCAGCAGCTCATAGGCCAGCAGCCAGCAGCCAGTCTTTAATAGCCAACCCAGCAGCTCATAGGCCAGCAGCCAGTCTTTAATAGTCAACCCAGCAGCTCATAGGCCAGCAGCCAGTCTTTAATAGCCAACCCAGCAGCTCATAGGCCAGCAGCCAGCAGCCAGTCTTTAATAGCCAACCCACCAGCTCAGACAGATCTCTTCATAAAAATGAAATTATGTGGTTTCTACACAAACTAAAGACTAGACTAGCTACCGTGCTTTACAGTGGCTACAGTTTATTATCACATTTCCAGACATCCACAGCAGTAGTGCCCAAAGAGAAATGATGACAAGATACATTCCTCCGACTCACAGACCCACTCTTGCTGTATCCATTTAGCAAAATCTGTGTTTGAAAATCGTGATCAACGCCAGTTGAAATCTACATCACACACAACCAGTTCCAGTCTGAGATGAGAGCACCTTGTCAAGACAAGTGGTTGGGTTTGGGTGAATCATGGTTCAAGATGATGCGATGAGTGTGTGTGTGTGTGTGTGTGTGTGTGTGTGTGTGTGTGTGTGTGTGTGTGTGTGTGTGTGTGTGCGTGCGTGCGTGTGCGTGCGTGCCGGGACTCTTAGATGCACATGCTGTCAATGGGATGAATCATGCATCATATAATTAGACCCTCTCTGTGACCCTCTCGGTTTGACTAACCTCCCTTCGATGTTCTCTCTGATTAGCAATAGGCCTTGGTACTCTCTTTTCAATACATGAGTGATGACAAGCTAAGTCTGTCTGATGACAGTACTGTAGATAGCATGAGCGCTCTCTTCATTATGCGAGTCATGATAGGCTACGATGATGACGGGCGATGGGTGCATTTCAAATGGCATGCTATTCCGCGCAGTGCACTACTTTTGGACATTTGCGTGTTTCCATTCCAGCCTGTAAAGGTTCTGTGTACGGCCAGGTCACTCAAGAACCACTTTGAAATCAAACGTCCGTCCAGGTACCCAGTGCGTCAGGAGATGCCTTTAAAACCAGCCACGAGGGGCCCTACTACCATCATGTAGGCTTGGGTTTTGCTAGGCTTGGGTTTTGCTAGGAAGATTTGGATGGGGGTGGCGGATGGGTGTAAGCCCCGAGCTCCAGCTCCGAGGGTTGCGTGTTCGATCCCAGACATAGACACTTGTTTAAAAAAAAATAACGTTTGAACCCTATCCCAAACCTTACCGCTTAACTTAACCATTCAGAAATAATGCTGAGCCGTGTGATTTTGTTGTTGTGTATGTCCTTTAGCTCTCTCTCTGACTGGCAGAGACGTTTTACAGTGTGATTCTGAGAGAGATCCCAGCACGCCAGGGTCAGGAGAAGAGGAGAGGAAGAGAGGAGGAGAGGAGAGGGGAGAGGAGAGGAGGAGAAGAGGGCCAACCCAGTCAATGAGAGGCCTATCTGACTGAGTCGGCTGGGGACAGGAAATCACTGTTCACCTCCTTGGCTGGATGGCTCGGCTGGCCGGCTGGCTGCACGCAGAGAGAGCCCTCTAGGTCTTCCCCCTCCTCCTCGTCCTCCTCTTTTCCATCCTCTCTTCTCTTCCCCTCCTCCTCCTCCTATTTCCCTATTCCTCATTCCCCTCTTTTCCTCTCCCCTAATCTTCTCCTCCCCCTCTACCACATCTTCCTCCTACATGACCTCCTCCTCCTCTTCCCTCACTCCCTCCACCCTCCTCTCCCACTTGCCTCCTCATTTTTTCTCCCCTCCTCATCTTCCCTCTCCTCCTCCCCTCCTAGTCAACCACACAATGTTTCAATTTCACCCTGCCTGGTATTGCTGACCTCCCCTTCACCCCTTACCCTTTCCCTCCCTCCTCCCCTGTTTCCCCCGGCCCTACTCTAACCTCCTTTATTTACTGCTCGAATTAATCATTGCCTCACTCTCCTCTTCCCCATCCATCTCTCTCTCCTCCCTCTCTCCTCCTGTCCATTTAGACACATTCAGGAACACGTTTGTCCTCGGATCCTCCAAGCGCACTACTAACAGAATGAGGGGATGCAGGGATACCTCTGGCGTGTGTGTGTGTTAGTGTGTGTTTGTGTGTATATGTACGAGAGAGAAAGAGAGAGCATCAGGAGAGCCACTAACTATAAATAGAGAACTCTGTAGGTGGTTAGCCACCGCTGTTTCCAAACCACTGAAGCACAGGCCAAAACAGGACTCAGTAAATCACAGGGACTTCCTGGGTCGTGTTCAATTGGTTTGAAAACAGATGAAAATCACTCTAAAATGGAGTGAAACAGGGCGATAGCGCAACAGGCTTGGCCTATGTGTTTCCTCCCTCTCTCAGCCTGTGGGTGTGCCAGGCGCAGTGGGGTGAGAACAGTATGTGTGTGTTGGGGTTATAGTGCTGGTCTCAGCGTCTTTAGGCCTGGCTGAACAGGGCAGAGCTGGTGTGGGCTGTAGAGGTGGTTCAGAGGTCTCTCAGGGCACGTCCAGCCAGCTTGACCACGCTGCAGTAACGAGGGGTTATCTAGCCAAGGGGAGAGGATGGAGGGAGAGGGAAAAGGGAGACTGAGGGAGATGGAGGATGGGAGCGAGGGAGAGGGGCCGAGGAGGGAGGCTGAGGGCAGTGGCGCTGTTGGCGAGGGTGCAATGCGGAGGACGGTGTAAAGGAGAGAGGAAGAGAGAGGTGGGGCAGAGTGAGAAGGGAGGAGGAGGAGGTAGGAGGAGTGAGAAGGGTAGGAGGGAGTAGTGAGAGAGGGAGAACAGCCAACTGCCATCCCTCATTAAGAAAAGGAGCACAAAAATAATCAAAGACTCTGGGCCAAGGGCATAAACAGGAGGGCAGACACCAAAATAAACCGACTGCAATCAGGGCCTGAGTGTGTATGGGTGTGGGTGTGTGTGTGTGTGTGTGTATGTGTGTGTGTACGTGTGTACTTGTTTTCCTACCTTATCAAGGTAGGAAAACGAGGTAGGAAAACAAGAAAGTTTTTTTCATGTCCTGAATTTGTTCAAATGCTGTTTTAAGCTTACGGTTACATTTAGGGATTTAGGGTTAAGGTCAGGGTCAGGGTTAGGTTGATGGTTTTTGGCATTAGGGTTAGGTTTAGGGGTTAGGGGAAATAGGATTTTTAATGGTCAAACATTTTTACTCCCCAAAAAATGTCACAAAAAAATGAAATCTCTGAGATAGTCAGCTCCACGTGTCCCAGAGACCCCAGGGTTGTCTGACGACAAGGAAATAATCTCCTTGAGGTTTTGTCCATCAGAGGTTACTCCTTTGTGACTCAGGCCAGTGCTTTCAGGATGTCTCCCTATGCCTCTCTGTCTGTCCATTCATCTGTCAGTACGTCTGTCGGTCTGAGAACAGCCCCAGCCCCACCCCTCTGCCTGATGGGAAAAGTGTCCATTTCCTCTTTTCCTCTGAGTGTGTGAAATGTAATCTGCAATCTAGGGGGCAACGCTGGAGAGGTAGAGGAGAAGATGAGAGGAATAAAGAGGGAGAGAGAGAGAGCAGATAGAGAGGGTTAGAGAGAGAGAGAGAGAGAGAGAGAGATATTTATTTACTTTTACTTATTCAGGGGAGCTCAACTGAGACCAGTGTCTAATTGACGACAAAGATTCCATCAACACAAAAACGATATAAAAACTACAAAGACAGCTATAAATACATGACATCGGGTTAACAACTTATAATAGTCAATTGAAACAACTGCACACTTCTTTTACACTGCCTTATCGGCTCCAGGGACTCCAGGTGTATTTTGTTTTGTAAAGTATTCCATAACTGTGGTGTGTTAAAACTAAAGGCAGATTTACCTAACTTCGTGGAGACAAGCGGGAACTCAAGTTAACCAACCCTGTGAATGGGTTTGGTATCTCATGTTTTAATACTTCAACAGGGAAGTGGAAGCTTGTGGAGCAGAATTTTCTAAACGAGAAGGGAGTCATGTGATCTACTAGGCTTTTGTGAGGTCTTGCCGACCTTCTGATACAGGGTGCGGTGACGAGTAGTAAAAACTGTCACATGTAAGGAAGTGAAGGGCGCTATGGTAGACGGCATCCAATGGTTTAAGAGTAGTGGCTGCTGCATTCGGTTAAATGGTGTCACCATAGTCAAGAACTGGCAGGAAAGTTGACTGCATAATCTACTTCCTGATGTTCATGGAGAGGCAAGATATACAGTATTTTTTTTAAGTAGCTCATCATTATGTTTTTTAAACGTTAGATCTTCTATCAATCCAAATGCCCAGATAATTGTATTAGGCGGGAACCTGCTCGATGAGAGAGCCATCCAATGAGTGTATATGTAGGTCATCTGAGAAATTGAGACAACTATATATATTTCGTTTTTGCCCGCATTAAGTGCAAGTTTAAAATCAACAAGGGCTTTCTGTACTTCAACAAAACCAGATTGCAGCTCTAACATAGCTTGGTCAACAGTCGGTGCAATGGCGTACATAACTGTATCGTCTGCATACAGATGAACAATACAGGATTTAATACATAGACCAATATTATTTACAGAAACAGCCAAGAGAACAGGTCCTAATACGGACCCCCTGTGGTACACCTTTCCTAATATTGAGGAAACTAGACTTTACACCATCAGAAAGCACACGTTGTGCACTGTCTGACAGATAGCTCGTAGACCATTTGCAAGACTCCTTATGCAGGCCCATTTCAGACAGAATGGGTAGGGAATACTCAACGGTGTTGAATGCCTTGGAAAGGACTATAAACGAGGCGGCACAATGTTTAGGCAAATTTAACACGGCATCTAAAACAAGCATAGCGGCTGAAACAGTGCTATTTCCAGATCTAAAACCAAACCGGTGCATATTCACAATCAAGTGAGAAGTTCAAAAAGGTCTTAACTGGGAGTTGGTCAGGGGTTCTAGGACCTTGGCTAGGCAAGATCACTTGGAGATTGGGTGTAATTATGTAAGTAAAAAAGAAGGATCTCCGCCTTTATGTACGGGGAGGACTTGTGCCGCTTTCCAAATCTTAGAGATAACACCAGTAGCAATTGTCAGGTTTAAAATACAGGTTAAAGGTTCAACAACGGGTGGGGATAGAGAGCTGTAGTAAGAAGGGGTCAAGTGGATCAGGCCCCGTGGATTTTTGTTTTACATCGATCTTTAGCAAGGCACTTAAATGCATCGCAGACATCAAATGGTTGAACTGAAAGTCAAGTATGTGAGTCTGTTAGAGCATCATTGTCTACAATCTGTTCTGAATAAAGGATTCCCTCTAATGGAATGAGATTACTTTCAGAGACTATCCTTTCAAACAGGCAGCTGGCCAGCTGAAGCAAAATGGTTCTTACAAATGTCCATTTTGTCTAGTATGGGACCAGGGGCTGATAAAAGCCGCTGGGGCAACTAGTTTTGTTTCAAAGATTTGACCACTTTCCAGAAATGAGCTGGATTACCACCACTCTCCGATACACAATTCAATAAATATGTGGATTTAGCTTTTTTAACCAGAGATTGACATCTATTTTCTCAAATGTCTGCCAATCAAACATAGAATCAGTCAGATATATTTCTTTCCTGTAATTTCTCAGTCAGTTCATACATGAACCAAGCATTAGATCGGCCTTTTATCGCATGTTAATCTAAAGTTAAACAGGGAAATAACGCAATTAAGGGCCTGATCCGAGTCAGTGATAGTTTACACAACCCGCCAGTCGCTCAACCCCAGCTCAGACATAAAAAAAACCCAGCTTATTAAAATGACTATAATGTTTTTTTTTGTAACAATGTGTGAACAAGATTTAGGTCACTTAACATCTCTTATGCAGGCAACAGGACAACGGTCACTGAACTCATTAGCAAATATCCCATTGGCTGTAAACTTATGAAGGCATTTGTTCGAATAATACCTAAGAGAGTCGATTTGTCAGGGTGTTATTTAGCCGAGTTAGATTTAGCTCTGTACAAATATCTTCCAGCCAATCAGATGCCTATCCGGCATCAACCAATCCAGATTAAGATCTCCGCTAATAATAATTTAGATTTAGCATAGTTAGACAGCAGGTCAGACGGTTTGCTAAAAGCACATAAAGGAAGCAGAGAGGAAGGTGACAAACTCCCATTAACGTTAGTTGGGCATTATTACCAAGGCCCACATTCAAGACTAGACATTCAACTAGACAAGCAACGTTCATTCACACAGCAACGTTCAAGTTGTTCTTCGTGAATATGGCGACACAACCCACCCATCTCTGCCAGCTCTGTCCGATCTATAAACATTCTATCTATTCAGAGACACGTCAGAGTCTGGAACATATCTTATTTTTTTTGTTTAACCAAGTCTCAGTAATTATCGAAATGTCCGAGTTTAGTTTTTGAAGCCAGAATTACAATCCGATTCATTTTCATAATCAAAATTGAGACATTTACATGAACCAGTCCAAGGCCACAGTCGCGGGATTTCAGATCCGACAGAGGAGTTACTCTAACACGAACATGCTGTGATCATTAGGTTACCCTCTATATGAAATAGCCATAGGGAGAGGGCAAACCCTTAAAAAATCCATAAATGGATCGTCCTTGTGCATTTCATATCTATTGGCGTCATTGAAGTTTTTCATTCATTATTTTAGGCTATCTGGCATTAGCGCATAAACCCAGTTTAGGGCCTAACTGTTCGCGCGTCAAATAGCATACATGCCAATTACCAAATGCTTTTGGGAACGGGCAGAAAAAGTTAACATCTATCCGCACAGGCAAAAAGGACGATGTCGTAATTTAAGAGGAAAGCTGTGAAATGGAGTTTAAAATAATGACAAGGTGGGTTCCAGAAATGTAATGTTTGGGAAGGATTTGTTGAAGTGGTTAAAGAGGATGATAGCAGTGTTATGTGTGGTGATTGTGAGGCGATAAACAAATTTGACAGTCACAAGACAGGGACTTCAAATAGGTGGGGCAGAGTGGAGAAAGGAGGAGGAGGAGGTAGGAGGAGTGAGAAGGGTAGGAGGGAGTAGTGGGAGAGGGAGAACAGCCAACTGCCAGCCCTCATTGAGAAAAGGAGCACAAAAATAATCAACGCCAAGGGAACTGTACTGAACAGATGGGTTAAATGGACACTGAAATCTGGACACTGACTGTTGGTCTATAACCTCTCACGTAGCCTTAATATTAACTCCTGCAGAATTAAGCATTTCTTACAGTAAAATGGTACACCAAACGCAGGCTAAATTTTGACACGGGAACAGGAGTGGAGAAATTGTGATTTATTTATTTCAGCATCTTGAGAGAATGTGAATGCACAGTTAGGGACCGTCTGTAGAGGTGCTGTCTTTATCAGCACCACAAAAGCTGATAGTATTTCAACCTCATAAAATATGCATCCAAGTCGAACTGAAATCTTATCAGAAACATGTTGGGTTGTTTTCACAGATTTCTATTTCCTTACGATCGATCAAACTGATGTCATTTGGAAATTTTGCACAGAAAATCGTTCTAGTATTTTTTTTATTTTATTGCATCTTCTCCCCGTTCCCTAAATGTCTTTGCTCTGCCGAAGAAGCAGAGATGACAGAGAAAACTTTACCGATGTCAACTAAATTGAAACGTTCATTCAATCGAGACATTCTGGTGAGCAAGGGCTTATTTAGTTTTCTTGGACAACATAATAACAGAAGATAAGCTTCATGTATCTAATTATATAGTTGACTAAGAAATAGACTACCAAAATGCCGGAAATGATAAGCAGAAACATCCAGTGCATTCGGAAAGTATTCAGACAACCATCTCTGCAGCACTCAACCAATCAGGCCTTTGTGGTAGAGTGGCCAGAAGGAAGCCACTCCTCAGTAAAAGGCACATGACAGCCTGCTTGGAGTTTGCCAAAAAGCACCAAAAGGACTCTCAGATCATGAGATACAAGATTGTCTGGTCTGATGAAACCAAGATTGAACTCTTTGGCCTGAATACCAAGTGTCACGTCTGGAGGAAACCAGGCACCGCTCATCACCTGGTCCATACCATCCCTACGGTGAAGCATGGTGGTGGTAGCATCATGCTGTGGGGGTGTTTTTCAGCGGCAGGGACTGGGAGACTAGTCAGGATCGAGGGAAAGATGAACAGAGCACAGTACAGAGAGATCCTTGATGAAAACCTGTTCCAGAGCGCTCAGGACCTCAGACTGGGGCGAAGGTTCCGTTTCCAACAGGACAACGACCTTAAGCACACAGCCAAGACAATGCAGGAGTTGCTTTGGGACAAGTCTCAAGCCAGAGCCTGGACTTGCACCCGATCGAACATCTCTGGACCTGAAAATAGCCGTGCAGCAACGCTCCCCTTCCAACCTGACAGAGCTTGAGAGGATCCGCAGAGAAGAATGGGAGATACTCCCCAAAGACTGGTGTACCAAGCTTGTAGCGTCATGCCCAAGACGACTCAAGGCTGTAATCGCTGCCAAAGGTGCTTCAACAAAGTACTGAGTAAAGGGTCTGAGTACTTATGTAAATGTGATATTTCAGTTACTTTATTTGTATAAATTTGACAACATTTCTAAAAACCTGTTTTTGCAAAGTCTTTTCAACTTTTAATTCAAAAACAAACCTGAACTTTTTTTCAACATTGTGTGTAGATTGATGAGAGGAAATAAAATATTTAATAGATTGACAAGGGCGGCATTTTCTGCCCAAAAACAAAGTCCATTTCTCTCATCCAGTGGCATATGGGCTTTTTAGGTGAGCGCCGAAGCCGCCTCGTGATAAGCAGTGTCCCCTTTGTCAAATGCAAGGGCGCAAAATATTTTGCTTGTCCATTCCCAGCGCGCCTCTCCAGGGTGCTGTTGGAGAGACGCATCGCTGCGGCGCAGCACCAACGTTCCGTCAGAAAAAGGATCAAACATAAATCATGTAGCAGATGCAGGATATGGTAGAAAGAGTATGTGGCCTTTTCTGTAGCCTACAATGTAACGAGACAGACACTTTCAACACCATGCAGGTTTCTCCAATCAATTAGCCTAACCTAAATGGCTGTCATGCTTTAACAAACAAACATCTCCTAAAAACAGGACAGGTCAAAGTGAAATGGACAATATGGAATGGCCAATCACAACTGTTGCCCAGGAGTTTCACCCCGTTATCTTGATCAGTGGTTTCAAGTTTTTCTCACTACATTATTGACAAGCTGATCATAGAGAAAAATCAAATACTTCTGCATTTCCCGCTGTGTAAACACATTGCAAATAGGCTCACGATAACTCCTGATAGAGTTGGGAAGCAGATACTCAGAGCTTAAATTGACAAATTGATTAGTCACAGGAATCAGGAGTAATAAAGGCAGCAGCCTGGTAGGCCTTCCACGTGGATGGGCATTCATAACATTGTGGCCGATGTTAACATTGTGGCCGATGTTAACATAACATTGTGGCCGACATGATAGGCTACACACCAGTAAGCATGAGCCGAGGTCTTCTGGTCTTTATTTTGTCCTGTCCGGCCATCTTTTTTCTTGGTGTTTTACAAACGGTAGGCTTACCACATAGATGGTTATACATAAACGTCAATTCCAGGCAACACTGTAGAAAGCACAGACATCTTTTGGTCTTTTTTGGGGGGGGGGGGGGCGCAGTCCAGACTGGCCTTGATTTCAAGGTCCACGGACAACGATGTTTTGGTCCCGTCCAAATCTTAACCAGTCATAGACGTCTGTATCTACAATTAACCTGATTTCTAAGTCTGGAAAACAAAGATGTCCATACATTTAGTCTTTTCAACTTTTCATTCAGAACCAAAAACAAACATGATTTCTAAGTCTGGAAAAAAAAAGTTTTTTTCAACATCCAGAAAATATGCCTTTTTAACGTGATTTTTCTTACTGGCTCAATTCTAATTTTGTGGGGCAGCGTTTTTTGCTCTTGCCTAGGGCGGCAGAAGGGCTACAACCGACTCCGGTCCCATGATATATGAGCTGAAATAAAATATTACAGAAATGTTCTATATGCACAAAAAGCTTATTTAAGTTTTTAGGGAGCGTGCAATTGGCATGCTGACTGCAGGAATGTCCACCAGAGCTGTTGCCAGAATATTTAATGTTCAATTCTCTACCATATGCTGCCTCCAACATCGTTTTAAAGAATTTGGCAGTACGCTCAAATGGCCTCACAACCGCAGACCATGTGGAACCACGCCAGCCCAGGACCTCCACATCCGGCTTCTTCACCTGCGGGATCGTCTGAGACTAGCCACCCAGACAGCTGATGAAACTGAAGAGTATTTCTGTCAGTAATAAAGCCCTTTTGTGAGTAAAAACTAATTCTGATTGGCTGGGCCTTGCTCCCCAGTGGGTAGGCCTATGCCTTCCCAGGCCCACATATGGCTGTGCCCTTACCCAGTCATGTGAAATACATAGATTAGGGCCTAATGAACTTATTTCAATTGGCAGATTTCCTTATATAAACTGTAACTCTGTAAAATCGTTGAAATTGTTGCGTGTTGCTTATGTGTGTTCAGTGTAGTTTAGTATAAATCAGCAAAAATAAATCCTGCACCACCTGTCAAAAAATAGTTCCACTGTCTCTGACTGAAGCCTACAGTGCATGCTGCGCATATAGTCAGGTGGATGGTTTATTAGCAATTGCGGTGAACAAACAGCTGACCCGCGCACTACTAGCAGCATGCTGTGAGAATGTGTGTGAGTGTCTGTGAAGCCTAAAGAGCCTGAGGTCCCGTGAGGCTGCAGAGAGCCCTGAAAGTCAGTGCTGTGAACAAGTGGGCACCATTAGAGCCAAGGCTTTTAGCCTGATCTGTTTTGTTGGCTCAGCACCACTCACCTACTAACTAATCAATAAAGGGGAATAGGACCAAACTTCTCTTCAGGACAGGACTCATACTTACTGTACAGCTAACATTCACATTCACTTTCTGCCTCTATGCACACACACACCCACACGGACACACACACACACACCCACACGGACACACACACACACACACCCACACGGACACACACACACACACACACACACACACACACACACACACACACACACACACACACACACACACACACACACACACACACACACTTTCTCTCTCTCTCTCTTTCATTCTTTGTCAATCACACACTCACATTTGCACCTCCTGGCCATACAGAAGCAGTATGGTATGAAAGCCTGCATTTCAGAAGTTTCCAAAGAGTTTTGTCCTTACTTGCAGTCCAAGGAAAACCATTTGCTGTATGCCAGTCCCAGTGCCCAGTATAATGGTGTCAGAGCAGCTGTTTCAGAATGGGCTTCAGTTGCATAATAACTGGTTTGGAAAACGTCCCATTGATTCGGATTATCATCGTTTGCACCTTACCATAACCCTTGAAGAGTAGCTCATTCTCATTCAAAACAGCACAGTTGGCTACAATGCATGGAGGATCAGAAGGTAAATGTTGTCCATTAGGGCTGTCTTTCTGTCAGAAGTATAACCCACATGTGATGTCCATTTAGCATTGGGCTAGACTATCATTCCAGCAGACACACAGACCCATTAGAAAGGAGGAGCACAGAGACAGACAGACAGTTTGTCTCATCAGAAAGCAGACAGGTTGTCTCATCAGAAAGCAGACCGTTTGTCTCATCAGAAAGCAGACAGTTTGTCTCATCAGAAAGCAGACAGTTTGTCTTATCAGAAGCAGACAGTTTGTCTCATCAGAAAGCAGACAGTTTGTCTCATCAGAAGCAGACAGTTTGTCTCATCAGAAAGCAGACAGTTTGTCTCATCAGAAAGCAGACAATTTGTCTCATCAGAAAGCAGACAGTTTGTCTCATCAGAAAGCAGACAGTTTGTCTCATCAGCTAGACTCAGACAGTAGGAACAATGTGTGGGCGTCTGGTTGTAAGCTCAGCAACATTAACTGATCACCCCAGTCTGTCTGATCTGTGTGTGTGTGTGTGTGTGTGTGTGTGTGTGTGTGTGTGTGTGTGTGTGTGTGTGTGTGTGTGTGTGTGTGTGTGTGTGTGTGTGTGTGTGTGTTTGTGTGTGTGTGTGTGTCTGATGTCAGCTTTCATGTGTAAACAATGGTGAACCTGCATTAACTAAACGACCCGGCTTTCAGTGTAATCTGTTCCTAGAAAACACCATTAGAGATGATGAAGAGAGGGCCTGCAGGATGTGTGTGTGTGTGTGTGTGTGTGTGTGTGTGTGTGTGTGTGTGTGTGTGTGTGTGTGTGTGTGTGTGTGTGTGTGTGTGTGTGTGTGTGTGTGTGTGTGTGTGTGTGTGTGTGTGTGTGTGTGTGTGTGTGTGTGTGTGTGTGTGTGTGTGTGTGTGTGTGTGTGCGTGCGTGTGTGCGTGCGTGCGCGCGTGTGCTTTTTCACGTACGTCTTCCCATCGATATTGTTGTTCACACACACACACGGAGAGAGGAGAGAACCAATTATGGAATGGCTCTATAGCTATATCTCCCACATACGAGACTGAGAGGCACAATGCAGAAACCAATAGAGAGTGGGACCTCCATCTATGACGCCGGTGAGGGTCAATGGGAAGGCTGACCTGTGTGTGTTTGTGTACGGGTGTGAGATTCCTGGTGGCATCAGTTCCATGTTGGAAATGCTCCAGCCATTTGTTTTAGTATTTATTCATTGGCTACTCTTCCTGGGGTCCAAACAAAGCAAAGCACCAACATGACGTATAAAACAA
Source organism: Oncorhynchus clarkii lewisi (assembly GCF_045791955.1). Classification (NCBI taxonomy): domain Eukaryota; kingdom Metazoa; phylum Chordata; class Actinopteri; order Salmoniformes; family Salmonidae; genus Oncorhynchus; species Oncorhynchus clarkii. Next base: position 39,061,878 of record NC_092162.1, on the reverse strand, counting down.
CAGATATAACAGTGAACTATGTTTGTACTGAATGAGCTAAAGATAAAACTGTACATCCTATAACATCCCTACACCACCACATGTCCACAACACAAAATGTTCAGTACCAGCAGACAACAATCACAATGTGTGCGTACGCATGTCTGTACCTTTGTGCGTGTCTCTTCACAATCCCTTTTGTTCCATAAGGTGTATTTAAAAAAAATTTAATCCTATACTACTGCTTGCATCAGTTACCTGATGTGGAATAGAGTTCCATGTAGCCATGGCTCTATGTAGTACTGTGCGCCTTCCATAGTCTGTTCTGGACTTGGGGACTGTGAGGAGACCTCTAGTGGCATGTCGTGTGGGGTATGCGTGAGTGTCCGACCTGTGTGCCAGTATTTTAAACAGACAGCTCGGTACATTCAGCTTGTCAACACCTCATACAAAAAACAGTAAATGAAGTTAATCTCTCTTCCACTTTGAGCCATGAGAGATTGACATGCATGTCATTAATGTTAGCTCTCCGTGTTCTTTTAAGGGCCAGCCGTGCTGCCCTGTTCAGAGCCAACTGCAATTTTCCTAAGTCCCTCTTTGTGGCACCTGACCACACAACTGAACAGTAGTCCAGGTGCGACAAAACTAGGGCCTGTAGGACCTGCCTTGTTGATAGTGCTGTTAATAAGGTAGAGTAACGCTTTATTATGGACAGACTTCTCCCCATCTTAGCTTCTGTTGTATCAATATGTTTTGACCATGACAGTTTACAATCCAGGGTTACTCCAAGCAGTTTAGTCACCTCAACTTGCTCAATTTCCACATGATTCATTACGAGACGTAGTGAATTATTTGTCCCAATACAATGCTTTTAGTTTTGGAAATATTTAGGACTAGTTTATTCCTTGCTATTCATTCCCAAAACTAACTGCAGCTCTTTGTTAAATGTTGCAGTCATTTCAGTCACTGTAGTAGCTGACATGTATAGTGTTGAGTCATCCACATACTGTACATAGACACACTGGCCTTACACAATGCCAGTGGCATGTTGTTAGTAAAGATTGAAAAAAGCAAGGGGCCTAAACAGCTACCCTGGGGAATTTCTGATTCTACCTGGATTACTGTATGTTGGAGAGGCTTCCATTAAAGAACACCCTCTGTGTTCTGTTAGACAGGTAACTCTTTATCCACATTATAGCAGTGGGTGTAAAGCCCTAGCACATACGTTTTTCCAGCAGCAGACTATGATCGATAATGTCAAAAGCTGCACTGAAGTCTAACAAGCCCCCACAATAATTGTATCATTAATTTCTCTCAGCCAATCATCAGTCATTTGTGTAAGTGCTGTGCTTGTTGAGGGTCTGTTGTCAGTTTGTTTACTGTGAAATAGCTTTGTATCTGGTCAAACACCATTTTTCCCAGAAGTTTACTAAGGGTTGATAACAGGCTGATTGGTTGGCTTTTTGAGCCAGTAAAGGGTGTTTTACTATTATTGGGTAGTGGAATGACTTCAACTTCACTCCAGGCCTGAGGGCACACACTTTCTACTAGGCTTAAATTGAAGATGTGGCAAATAGGAGTGGCAACGTCGTCCGCTATTGTCCTCAGTAATTTTCCATCCAGACTGTCAGACCCCGGTGGCTTGTCATTGTTGATGGACAACAATAACTTCTTCCACACTGTCTTTACGGAATTCAAAACTTCAATGCTTGTCTTTCATAATTTGGTCCGATATACTTGGATGAGTAGTGTCAGCGTTTGTTCCTGGTATGTCATCCCTAAGTTTGCTTATCTTGCCAATGAAAAAGTCATTATAGTAGTTGGCATATGAGCCATCTGATTCAATGAATGATGGAGCCGAGTTGGCTTTTCCCCCCAAAATGTAGTGAAAGGTGCTCCAAAGCTTTTTACTCTCATTCTTTATATCATTTATCTTTGTTTCATAGTATAGTTTATTTTTATTTAGTTTAGTCACATTACTTTTTTATTTGCAGTACGTTTGCCAATCAGTTGTGCTGCCAGACTTATTTGCCATTCCTTTTGCCTCATCCCTCTCAACCGTACAATTTTTCAATTCCTCATCATTCCACTGAGATTTACTCATTTTTACAGTTATTTTCTTAATGGGTGCCTGCTTATTAGTAACTGGAATAAGCAATTGCATAAATGTGTCAAGTGCAGCGTCTGGTTGCTCCTTATTACACACCATAAGCCAGCAAATAATCTTTACATCATCAACATATGAATCACTACAAAACTTATTGTATGACCTCTTAAACACTATATTAGGCCCAGCATTTGGAAATTAGTTTTTTCTAGATATGGTTATTATATTGTGATTACTACATGCTATGGATTTGGATACTGCTTTAAAGCACATTTCTGCAGCATTAGTAAAGACGTGATCAATACTGTACGTGTTGATAATTTAATTCCTGTACTGTTTGTAAATAAATCAAATCAAATCAAATTTAATTATATAGCCCTTCGTACATCCGCTGATATCTCAAAGTGCTGTACAGAAACCCAGCCTAAAACCCCAAACAGCAAGCAATGCAGGTGTTGAAGCAAATACCTGGATAGGTTGACTGACAACCTGAAACAGGTTCCAGGCACTGGTTACAGTTTGAAATTGTTTCTTGAGTGGGCAGTTTGATGACGTCTCTTCCTACTGAATGCCCCGCGGCTACGTTTCTTCTTATCACTTTACACATTTATGTTGGGATTCCACCTGTCTAGACGTCATTTGTCTGATGATGCACGAGTGGAGGAGAGTCCAAATTTGGTTTCCACATTTCCTTTCCGCCCAAGGAGGTGAGCTAAACCAATTGAGAACCCTTGCCTGTGTGTATGTGTGTGTGTGTGTGTGTGTTTGTGTGTGTGTGTGTGTGTGTGTACGTGTGTGTGTGTGTGTGTGTGTACGTGTGTGTGTGTGTGTGTGTGTGTGTGTGTGTGTGTGTGTGTGTGTGTGTGTGTGTGTGTGTGTGTGTGTGTGTGTGTGTGTGTGTGTGTTTATGTGTGTGTGTGTGTGTGTGTGTGTGTTTATATGTGTGTAAAAGAGTGTGTGTGTGTGTGTGTGTGTGTGTGTGTGTGTGTGTGTGTGTGTGTGTGTGTGTGTGTGTGTGTGTGCGTGTGTGTGTGTGCGTGTGTGTGTCCCCGTGTCCGTGTGTGTGTTTGGTGTATCATCATGTATGCTCCACTCCCTCCGGACTAAAACCCGCCCTTCTTTGTACCCCCTCTGTTTCTCTCTTCCTCTCTTCCCTTCTTTCTGTCCTCCATTCACCTCCCCCACTCTTTCATGGGTGCGTGCGTGTGTGCGTGTGTGTGTAATGAAAAAGCTCACATACTTGCCATCTGTAAAGCATCTATTCTAGGGCCCCGATATGTTGAACAAAGACAGAGGACCAAATCTGTTCTCCTCAGTCAAACTGTGAGGAAGACAAGAAACAATGTTAGATCGAAGAGAAGTGACAGTCAGTAGATAGATGGCCACACTGCAGGGAAGCATTGAATGTGCTGAAGTCTCTCTTGTTTTTAATGGATCATGGTAACTATTAGCAAGGCAATAGCCCTGTCGGGAGGAGGAGGAGGAAGATAATTGTAAAATTGACATAATTTTTCTATGGTTATCTAACAGGAAAAATTTACATGGAGAATATGATTTATAAACAATGTTCTTCTTTTATTTTGATCTCAGAAGATACTTTTTACAACGGAGAAAAGAGAATTGAAGGGAACATGTCACATGGCTCATTGTACTGAAGCTGGCATACTGGGTTCTTTGTGTGTGGACCGAGATATTTAATTTAGCCTGAACGAAGAGTGAAGAATTATAATAATTTCACACACACTGAGAAGGACTGTGGATTTACAGAGGCAACTAGCTTTGATGTAGAAACACTTACAAATTGAGTCACACTGAAAAAGCTTTACAGAAGACTAATGTATGCAAACCAGACTACGATAGTGAGATAATCTCTCTCTCTCTCTGTCATGAAGAATCAGGCAAAAGAGGTCAAACCACTTCCACCTTCACATAACAACCAGTTCACACATTTCCAGGGCCATTGTCATTCCCCGTCTGTAGTCAACGTGACAGTAGAGGGTCAGTGGTTAGAGGTCAGGGGTCAGGGAGATGGATGGGAAGAGAGGGTCATTTAGGGCCTCACCATAGATGAAAGACCACAGCCACACATCAACACATCTTACCGGAAAGGAAGACTTGGGGATGACGGGACGGGGGAAGGAGATAAGAGATCAAAAATTGATGATGTAACCAAAAGATGGCAGCCACACATCTCACAGGAAAGACTATCCCAGGCTGAGGCCTGAGGAATGGAGAAGGATAGGAAAAGGGGAAGGGGATAAGACAAAAAGCAAAGCTATAACCAGACAAAGATCTTCCGGTCCATAGGATTAAAGAGAACCCCCCCCCCCCCCCCTGCTTCCCATGTCCCACATCACTGAAGAACAGAAAATCCTGTCTAGGATGGACATGGGTGTTTTTTTTTTAAATGTATTGAGGGGGGGTTACTGTTGAAGGAGGGGGAGAGAGGGGACGGTTACTGTTGAAGGAGGGGGAGAGAGGGGACGGTTACTGTTGAGGGAGGGGGAGAGAGGGGAAGGTTACTGTTGAGGGAGGGGGAGAGAGGGGACGGTTACTGTTGAGGGAGGGGGAGAGAGGGGACGGTTACTGTTGAGGGAGGGGGAGAGAGGGGATGGTTACTGTTGAGGGAGGGGGAGAGAGGGGATGGTTACTGTTGAGGGAGGGGGAGAGAGGGGAAGGTTACTGTTGAGGGAGGGGGAGAGAGGGGAAGGTTACTGTTGAGGGAGGGGGAGAGAGGGGACGGTTACTGTTGAGGGAGGGGGAGAGAGGGGACTGTTACTGTTGAGGGAGGGGGAGAGAGGGGATGGTTACTGTTGAGGGAGGGGGAGAGAGGGGATGGTTACTGTTCAGGGAGGGGGAGAGAGGGGATGGTTACTGTTGAGGGAGGGGGAGAGAGGGGAAGGTTACTGTTGAGGGAGGGGGAGAGAGGGCATGGTTACTGTTGAGGGAGGGGGAGAGAGGGGAAGGTTACTATTGAGGGAGGGGGAGAGAGGGGAAGGTTACTGTTGAGGGAGGGGGAGAGAGGGGAAGGTTACTGTTGAGGGAGGGGGAGAGATAGGAAGGTTACTGTTGAGGGAGGGGAGAGAGGGGAAGGTTACTGTTGAGAGAGGGGATGCTGGTCACCCAGCTCTATGGTTATCCAGCTCTGTGGTTATCTAGCTCTATGGTCATCCAGCTCTATGGTCATCCAGCTCTATGGTCATCCAGCTCTATGGTCATCCAGCTCTATGGTTATCCAGCTCTATGGTTATCCAGCTCTATGGTTATCCAGCTCTATGGTCATCCAGCTCTATGGTCATCCAGCTCTATGGTCATCCAGCTCTATGGTTATCCAGCTCTGGGGTTATCCAGTTCTATGGTTATCCAGCTCTATGGTTATCCAGCTCTGGGGTTATCCAGTTCTATGGTTATCCAGCTCTGTGGTTATCCAGCTCTATGGTTATCCAGCTCTATGGTTATCCAGCTCTATGGTTATCCAGCTCTGGGGTTATCCAGTTCTATGGTTATCCAGCTCTGGGGTTATCCAGCTCTATGGTTATCTAGCTCTATGGTTATCCAGTTCTATGGTTATCCAGCTCTGGGGTTATCCAGCTCTATGGTTATCTAGCTCTATGGTTACCCAGCTCTATGGTTATCCAGCTCTATGGTTATCCAGCTCTATGGTCATCCAGCTCTATGGTTATCCAGCTCTGGGGTCATCCAGCTCTATGGTCATCCAGCTCTATGGTTATCCAGCTCTATGGTTATCCAGCTCTATGGTTATCCAGCTCTATGGTCATCCAGCTCTATGGTCATCCAGCTCTATGGTTATCCAGCTCTATGGTTATCCAGCTCTATGGTCATCCAGCTCTATGGTCATCCAGCTCTATGGTCATCCAGCTCTATGGTTATCCAGCTCTGGGGTTATCCAGTTCTATGGTTATCCAGCTCTATGGTTATCCAGCTCTATGGTTATCCAGCTCTGGGGTTAACCAGTTCTATGGTTATCCAGCTCTGTGGTTATCCAGCTCTATGGTTATCCAGCTCTATGGTTATCCAGCTCTGGGGTTATCCAGTTCTATGGTTATCCAGCTCTGGGGTTATCCAGCTCTATGGTTATCTAGCTCTATGGTTATCCAGGTCTATGGTTATCCAGCTCTATGGTTATCCAGCTCTGGGGTTATCCAGTTCTATGGTTATCCAGCTCTGGGGTTATCCAGCTCTATGGTTATCTAGCTCTATGGTTATCCAGTTCTATGGTTATCCAGCTCTGGGGTTATCCAGCTCTATGGTTATCTAGCTCTATGGTTATCCAGCTCTATGGTTATCCAGCTCTGGGGTTATCCAGTTCTATGGTTATCCAGCTCTGGGGTTATCCAGCTCTATGGTTATCTAGCTCTATGGTTATCCAGTTCTATGGTTATCCAGCTCTGGGGTTATCCAGCTCTATGGTTATCTAGCTCTATGGTTACCCAGCTCTATGGTTATCCAGTTCTATGGTTATCCAGCTCTGGGGTTATCCAGCTCTATGGTTATCTAGCTCTATGGTTACCCAGCTCTATGGTTATCCAGCTCTATGGTTATCCAGCTGTATGGTCATCCAGCTCTATGGTTATCCAGCTCTGGGGTTATCCAGTTCTATGGCTATCTAGCTCTATGGTTATCTAGCTCTATGGTTATCCAGCTCTGGGGTTATCCAGCTCTGGGGTTATCTATCTCTATGGTTATCTAGCTCTATGGTTATCCAGCTCTATGGTCATCCAGCTCTGTGGTTATCTAGCTCTATGGTTATCCAGCTCTATGGTTATCCAGCTCTATGGTTATCCAGCTCTATGGTTATCCAGCTCTATGGTAATCTAGCTCTATGGTTATCCAGATCTATGGTTATCTAGCTCTATGGTTATCCAGCTCTATGGTTATCTAGCTCTATGGTTATCCAGCTCTATGGTTATCTAGCTCTATGGTCATCCAGCTCTTGGTTATCTAGCTCTATGTTTATCCAGCTCTATGGTTATCTAGCTCTATGGTTATCCAGCTCTATGGTTATCTAGCTCTATGGTTATCCAGCTCTATGGTTATCTAGCCCTATGGTTATCTAGCCCTATGGTTATCTAGCTCTATGTTTATCCAGCTCTATGGTTATCCAGCTCTATGGTTATCCAGCTCTATGGTTATCCAGCTCTATCGTTATCCAGCTCTATGGTTATCCAGCTCCATGGTTATCTAGCTCTGTGGTTATCCAGCTCTATGGTTATCCAGCTCTATGGTTATCCAGCTCTATGGTTATCTAGCTCTATGGTTATCCAGCTCTATGGTTATCCAGCTCTATGGTTATCCAGCTCTATGGTAATCTAGCTCTATGGTTATCCAGATCTATGGTTATCTAGCTCTATGGTTATCCAGCTCTATGGTTATCTAGCTCTATGGTTATCCAGCTCTATGGTTATCTAGCTCTATGATCATCTAGCTCTATGGTTATCCAGCTCTATGGTTATCCAGCTCTATGGTAATCTAGCTCTATGGTTATCCATATCTATGGTTATCTAGCTCTATGGTTATCCAGCTCTATGGTTATCCAGCTCTATGGTTATCCAGCTCTGGGGTTATCCAGCTCTATGGTTATCCAGCTCTATGGTTATCTAGCTCTATGGTTTTCTAGCTCTATGGTTATCTAGCTCTATGGTTATCCAGCCCTATGGTTATCTAGCTCTATGGTTATCTAGCTCTATGGTTATCTAGCTCTATGGTTATCCAGCTCTATGGTTATCTAGCTCTATGGTTATCTAGCTCTATGGTTATCTAGCTCAATGTTTATCTAGCTCTATGGTTATCTAGCTCTATGGTTATCTAGCTCTATGGTTATCTAGCTCTGTGGTTATCTAGCTCTATGGTTATCTAGCTCTATGGTTATCTAGCTCTATGGTTATCCAGCTCTATGGTTATCCAGCTCTATGGTTATCTAGCTCTATGGTTATCTAGCTCTATGGTTATCTAGCTCTATGGATATCTAGCTCTATGGTTATCTAGCTCTATGGTTATCCAGCTCTATGGTTATCTAGCTCTATGGTTATCCAGCTCCATGGTTATCTAGCTCCGTGGTTATCCAGCTCTATGGTTATCCAGCTCTATGGTTATCCAGCTCTATGGTTATCTAGCTCTATGGTTATCCAGCTCTATGGTTATCCAGCTCTATGGTTATCCAGTTCTATGGTTATCCAGCTCTGTGGTTATCCAGCTCTATGGTTATCCAGCTCTATGGTTATCCAGCTCTATGGTTATCCAGCTCTGGGGTTATCCAGTTCTATGGTTATCCAGCTCTGGGGTTATCCAGCTCTATGGTTATCTAGCTCTATGGTTATCCAGTTCTATGGTTATCCAGCTCTGGGGTTATCCAGCTCTATGGTTATCTAGCTCTATGGTTACCCAGCTCTATGGTTATCCAGTTCTATGGTTATCCAGCTCTGGGGTTATCCAGCTCTATGTTTATCTAGCTCTATGGTTACCCAGCTCTATGGTTATCCAGCTCTATGGTTATCCAGCTCTATGGTTATCCAGCTCTATGGTTATCCAGCTCTGGGGTTATCCAGTTCTATGGTTATCTAGCTCTATGGTTATCTAGCTCTATGGTCATCCAGCTCTATGGTTATCCAGCTCTGGGGTTATCCAGTTCTATGGTTATCTAGCTCTATGGTTATCTAGCTCTATGGTTATCCAGCTCTGGGGTTATCCAGCTCTGGGGTAATCTATCTCTATGGTTATCTAGCTCTATGGTTATCCTGCTCTATGGTCATCCAGCTCTGTGGTTATCTAGCTCTATGCTTATCCAGCTCTATGGTTATCCAGCTCTATGGTTATCCAGCTCTATGGTTATCCAGCTCTATGGTAATCTAGCTCTATGGTTATCCAGATCTATGGTTATCTAGGTCTATGGTTATCCAGCTCTATGGTTATCTAGCTCTATGGTTATCTAGCTCTATGGTTATCTAGCTCTATGGTCATCCAGCTCTATGGTTATCCAGATCTATGGTTATCCAGCTCTATGGTTATCTAGCTCTATGGTTATCCAGCTCTATGGTTATCCAGCTCTATGGTAATCTAGCTCTATGGTTATCCATATCTATGGTTATCTAGCTCTATGGTTATCCAGCTCTATGGTTATCTAGCTCTATGGTTATCCAGCTCTATGGTTATCTAGCTCTATGGTCATCCAGCTCCTTGGTTTTCCAGATCTATGGTTATCTAGCTCTATGGTTATCTAGCTCTGTGGTTATCTAGCTCTATGGTTATCTAGCTCTATGGTTATCTAGCTCTATGGTTACCCAGCTCTATGGTTATCCAGCTCTATGGTTATCTAGCTCTATGGTTATCTAGCTCTATGGTTATCTAGCTCTATGGTTACCCAGCTCTATGGTTATCCAGCTCTATGGTTATCTAGCTCTATGGTTATCTAGCTCTATGGTTATCTAGCTCTATGGTTATCCAGCTCTATGGTTATCCAGCTCTATGGTTATCTAGCTCTATGGTTATCCATCTCCATGGTTATCTAGCTCTGTGGTTATCCAGCTCTATGATTATCCAGCTCTATGGTTATCCAGCTCTATGGTTATCTAGCTCTATGGTTATCTAGCTCTATGGTTATCCAGCTCTATGGTTATCTAGCTCTATGGTTATCCAGCTCTATGGTTATCCAGCTCTATGGTTATCTAGCTCTATGGTTATCTAGCTCTATGGTTATCTAGCTCTATGGTTATCCAGCTCTATGGTTATCTAGCTCTATGGTTATCTAGCTCTATGGTTATCTAGCTCTATGGTTATCTAGCTCTATGGTTATCCAGCTCTATGGTTATCTAGCTCTATGGTTATCTAGCTCTATGTTTATCTAGCTCTATGGTTATCCAGCTCTATGGTTATCTAGCTCTATGGTTATCTAGCTCTATGGTTATCTAGCTCTATGGTTATCCAGCTCTATGGTTATCTAGCTCTATGATTATCTAGCTCTATGTTTATCTAGCTCTATGGTTATCCAGCTCTATGGTTATCTAGCTCTATGGTTATCTAGCTCTATGGTTATCTAGCTCTATGGTTATCTAGCTCTATGGTTATCTAGCTCTATGGTTATCCAGCTCTATGGTTATCTAGCTCTATGGTTATCCAGTACTTAGCTAGCTGGATTTATCCCTCCAAACTTTGACTCCTGTCTCTGTCTTCTATTGATTTTGTTGTGGTTAGCGGTGGTTCAACATCTGTCCCTGCATATGTGTGTCTGCTGCTGCCCTTTGCCTTAGTTAAACTCCCATCCATCAATATGGAGACCTGAGAAATCCCAGTGGTTGACTTAGAGAGCATATCATTCATTCACGGGCCCTGACTTCTCTTGACCGGTTATGTAACCTTTGCCCCCCTCCATCTCTGTCTTTCTCTCTCCCTCCAACTGCTCTGATGCCACTTCTCTCCAGCTGATCCTGTGCTGCTTCCAACCGTGTCAAAATCAAATCAAATTAGATTTTTCACATGGCCCGATATACAACATGTGTAGACTTACAGTGAAATGCTTACTTACAAGCCCCTAACCAACAATGCAGTTAAGTTTAAAAAAAAAGATAGATAAATAAAAAATAAAAATACATTTAAGAGCAGCAGTAGAGAGGCTATATACAGGGGGTACCGGTACAGAGTCAATGTGGAGGCTATATACAGGGGGTACCGGTACAGAGTCAATGTGGAGGCTATATACAGGGGGTACCGGTACAGAGTCAATGTGGAGGCTATATACAGGGGGTACCGGTACAGAGTCAATGTGGAGGCTATATACAGGGGGTACCGGTACAGAGTCAATGTGGAGGCTATATACAGGGGGTACCGGTACAGAGTCAATGTGGAGGCTATATACAGGGGGTACCGGTACAGAGTCAATGTGGAGGCTATATACAGGGGGTACCGGTACAGAGTCAATGTGGAGGCTATATACAGGGGGTACCGGTACAGAGTCAATGTGGAGGCTATATACAGGGGGTACCGGTACAGAGTCAATGTGGAGGCTATATACAGGGGGTACCGGTACAGAGTCAATGTGGAGGCTATATACAGGGGGTACCGGTACAGAGTCAATGTGGAGGCTATATACAGGGGGTACCGGTACAGAGTCAATGTGGAGGCTATATACAGGGGGTACCGGTACAGAGTCAATGTGGAGGCTATATACAGGGGGTACCGGTACAGAGTCAATGTGGAGGCTATATACAGGGGGTACCGGTACAGAGTCAATGTGGAGGCTATATACAGGGGGTACCGGTACAGAGTCAATGTGGAGGCTATATACAGGGGGTACCGGTACAGAGTCAATGTGGAGGCTATATACAGGGGGTACCGGTACAGAGTCAATGTGGAGGCTATATACAGGGGGTACCGGTACAGAGTCAATGTGGAGGCTATATACAGGGGGTACCGGTACAGAGTCAATGTGGAGGCTATATACAGGGGGTACCGGTACAGAGTCAATGTGGAGGCTATATACAGGGGGTACCGGTACAGAGTCAATGTGCGGGGGTGTAGGTTAGTCAAGGTAATTGAGGTAATATGTACATGTAAGTAGAGTTAAAGTGACGATGCATAGATAATAAACAGAGAGTAGCAGCAGTGTAAAAGAGGGGGGGACAATGCAAATAGTCTGGGTAGCCATTTGATTAGCTGTTCAGGAGTCTTATGGCTTGGGGGTAGAAGCTGTTCAGAAGCCTCTTGGACCTAGACTTGTGTGTGGTTGTTTGAGTATGAGGATGGATATTGTGGTGGAAAATCATTCAGTTTCCGTTTTATTTTTTTTTACAATTAAGTATCTATTCAATTCTTCCTCCCACTGTCCTTCTTTAAATGTCTCTCTCTCTTTCCCTCCTTTCTGTCTCTCTCCAGACTCATACTCAGCGGCGGGCAGCGAGGGTAGCATCTCCACCTCCGTGGCGTCCCTGCCCCCGACCCTGACGGCGTCCATTAGCTCCGCCCCCAACTCCCCGGGCTCGCGGCGTTCCGTCAGCACCCTGAAGAGGTGGCTGACCAATCCCGTCCGCAAGCTGAGCGCCGGGGCCGTCAACATCTCCACCAGCGCCAAGGGGGAGCGGCAGGACAGGAAGTTGGATGGGGGAAGCAAGCCCCCTCCGCCTATTCCACCCCCACGCCACAGTCATGGCCTGGGCCTGGGCCTGGGCCTGGGCCTGGGAGGGCTGGGGCTGGCCAGCCCCCTGGGATCAGAGGACCACCTCACCACTGTACTACCCATCACACACACAGAGATGGTGAGTGGAGAGGCGTTGCTAAGCACCAGTGTTCAGGATACAGTGTAGACTAGGGTACATAGACCTGCATACATACCGGTGGAGGCTGCTGAGGGGAGGGCAGCTCATAATAATGTCTGGAGCGGAGGAAATGGAACGGCATCAAGCCGTGTGTTCGATGTATTTGACACCATTCCACCAACTCCGCTCCAGCCGTTACCGCGAGCCTGTCCTCCCCAATTGAGATGCCACCAACCTCCTGTGACACATACAGGTATGTACATATGTCATATATGGACAATGGCAAGTGACAGATTTGAAATGTGCCTCCTCAAGAGTAAACTCATCCGTATACTCTGTAAAATTGCCACAGTGTTCTACATACAGTAGCTACATATACATATATCATATCACAAGATAGCATAGGCTTATGAACAGGCTCAAGAGCAAATAGACAAATGATTGTTTAGTACAGCTGTCTGTCAAACACAGATCTACAACTCTTCCCGTGTAAATATATAGCGGTGCCAGCTTCCCCATAGATAAACAGTATGTTTTATCTGTACTTACCTTCCCTGACCACAGCCTATTGACAGTACAATGCCTCGCCTAGGAAGACTATGAATGACTGCTGCGTTGTAAACACACGGTGGACAGTGGGATAGCTATGGCAGGGGTGATGCTGCTCGTTACGCATCAACAGCACCCTGCCCTTTCACCTCTGGGGACGTTTCTGACCCAGTCACAGCGTAAACACTGACTCACGTCGATGTGTTGAGTGATTTCGCTGTGTTATGCTGAGTAACGATGTTCCTTCTGTCTAGCTGGGTGTGTATGTGTGTGCTCATGCGGTGTGTGTGTGTGTGTTGTAGGAGTGCAGGTATAATTTGGCCAGTCCTGAGGATCTCTCCCCGGCAACCCTAAACTCTCCCAGCTACCTGTCTGACTCGCTACAAGGCTGTACTTCACTGGCCTACACACATGTGAGTCAACACGCGTGCGCGCGCACACACACACACGCATGCACACGCACGCACGCACACACACACACACTCTGAGTTCACACCTACTGCCCCGTGTAACAGAAGTGGTGTGGGGAATCATGTTTGCTTGTTGACAATCTTTGCCTGAGACCTGACAACTTGTCTTAGCCCACCCGAGCAAATGCCTTAGGTCTAGGAGGCTTAACAAGGTAGCTACGGTCATGCAATCTATCTAATCAACAGGGTCAGAGAGCACATACTCAGTCAACGTATCCAACCTGAGAAAACACAATAAATCTGAACTGATGAAGAAATGAATTGGTCATCCATCGATGGTATTGGCTGTTGCTGCTCAGTGTGTAGGGTTAGGGGAGATAGTCATGATTTTCTCTGGGGAAAAAACAGACAAGGAGGCGATAGCCCCCGAGACAGACCTGGATATGAAGGGAAGACCCCCCTCACACCCCCACCCCCCGAAGGTCCTCTCAGAGTTAATCAGGAGGAGGCCGTCCAGTGGTTGCGTCCCAAACTGGCCCATATAGGTCTCTGGTCAAAAGTAGTGCACTAATATGTAGGGAACAGGGTGCCATTCAGGACGCACACCCTTGTTAGGGGTTCCGTGTGGTGGACGCTTCGCATTCAGCTGCAAAGAACATGCCTCCAGATGAAGAGGAAACGGCACGGAGGAGAAAAAGGACGGAAGATGCCGTGTTCCCGGGAACGGCAGAGTCTAGACGATGGCTGTGCTCTTTCATTTACACATCAAACACTGGGAATGATGTGTGAACGGCAACAGCAAATGGGATAGATGGTATTTGAAACCGAGACGGTTGGTAAGGGGGCCAAGATAAAGATAGTGGATACTGTGTCAGGTGTCTCTCTTACATGACTAACTGGAATCTTACCGGTTCTGACAAAGCTTTTAAAACTCAGTGAACAAGGGAGCTACAGTGGCAAGAAAAAGTATGTGAACCCGTTGGAATTACCTCGATTTCTGAATAAATTGTTCATCAAATTTGATCTGACCTTCATCTAAGTCACAACAATAGACAAACACAGTGTACTTAAACTAATAACACACCAAATTATTGTATTTTTCTTGTCTATATTGAATACATCATTTAAACATTCACAGTGTAGGTTGGAAAAAGTATGTGAAGCCCTAGGCTGATGACTTCTCCAAAAGCTAATTGGAGTCAGGAGTCAGCTAACCTGAAGTCCAATCATTGATATGAGATTGGAGATGTTGGTTAGAGTTGCCCTGCCCTATATTAAACACTCACAAAATGTGAGTTTGCTATTCACAAGAAGCACTGCCTGATGTGAATCATGCCTCGAACAAAAGAGATCTCAGAAGACCTAAGATTAAGAACTGTTGCCTTGCATAAAGCTGGAAAGGGTTACAAAAGTATCTCTAAAAGACAAATTGTCTATAAATGGAGAAATTTCAGCACTGTTGCTACTCTCCCTCGTAGTGGCCGTCCTGCAAAGATGACTGCAGGAGCACAGCGCAGAATGCTCAATGAGCTTAAGAAGAATCCTAGAGTGTCAGCTAAAGACTTACAGAAATCTCTGGAAGATGCTAACATCTCTGTTGACGAGTCTACGATACGTAAAACACTAAATAAGAATGGTGTTCATGGGAGGACACCACGGAAGAAGCCACAGCTGTCCCAAAACGTCTGAAGCACGTCTGAAGTTTGTAAAAGAGCACCTGGATGTTCAACAGCGCTTCTGGCAAAATATTCTGTGGACAAATGAAGCTAAAGTTGTGTTGTTTGTAATGAAGACACAACACTATGTGTGGAGATAAAAAGACAGGACAGCAACATCAAAACCTCATCCCAACTGTAAAGTATGGTGGAGGGAGCATCATGGTTTGGGTCTGCTTTGCTGCCTCAGGGCCTGGACAGCTTGCATCGATGGAAAAATGAATTCCCAAGTTTATCAATACTTTTTGCAGGAGAATATAAGGCTCCTGAGTGGCGCAGCAGCCTAAGGCACTGCATCTCAGTGCTAGAGACATCACTGCAGTCCCTGGTTTGAATCCAGGCTGTATCACATCCGGCCGTGATTGGAAGTCCCATAGGGCGGCCCATAATTGGCCCAGCTTTGTCTGGGTTTGGCCGGGGTAGGCCGTCATTGTAAATCAGATAATTGTTCTTGACTGACTTGCCTAGTTAAATTAAGGTTCAATAAAACGTGTAAAAATAAACATCTGTCCACCAATTGAAGGACAACAGAAGTTGGGTGATGCAACAGGACAATGACCCAAAACACAGAAGTAAATCAACAAGCTTCTACAGAAGAAAATATGCCTTCTGGAGTGGCCCAGTCCTGACCTCAACCCAATTGAGATGCTGTGGCATGACCTCAAGAGAGCGGTTCACACCAGACATCACAAGAATATTGCTGAAATGAAACAGTTTTGTAAATGGTCAAAATTCCTCCTGACCGTTGTGCAGGTCTGATCCGCAACTACAGAAAACATTTGGCTGAGGTTGTTGCTTCCAAAGGAGGGTCAACCTGTTATTAAATCCAAGGTTTCACACACATTTTCCAACCTGCACTGTGAATATTTACACAGTATGTTCAATAAAGACATGAAAACGTAGAATTGTTTGTGTGTTATTAGTTTAAGCAGACTGTGTTTGTCTATTGCTGTGACTAAGATGAAGATCAGATCCAATTGTACGACCAATTTAAGCAGAAATCCAGGTAATTTCAAAGGGTTCACATACTTTTTCTTGCCACTGTATATCTGAACTTGTCCAATAAGAACACAGATCTTCGTATTCCGTTGCAAAACGTTTTGTTACAGTGTGCCCTACTAAACATAACGCAGGTGCACCAGACCACCCCATCAGTCTGCTAAGTGTGTTATTCCCCTCCAGTTCTGGCTGTGGGAATAAGAACTCAGTCATACTAACAGTCAGTCATAAGGCTCTGGTGTCAGGATTACACACAGACAGAGACAGGGGAGAGAAGGAAAGGAGATCACTGGTTCCGTCTGTCCTGTCAGGGACAAGGTGGAGAGAGAGGGACAGGGAGAAAGAGAGACATGGGAGTGAGCGAAGGATAGGGGAGAGAGCAAGACAGAAGGGGGGGGGGACAGGAGAGAGTGTGAGAGAGAATAAGAAAAATAGAGAGAAAGGAAGAGGCGGATTAATGTATGTAGGTCAGTCATCTCGGGGTCACGGCTTCTGTCATTCTGCGTTCTCTCTCTCTCTCTTTCTCTCTGTTTTTGTCTTCTGACCACCCACAGGAGATAAAAGATTAGACTTTCATTCTGCCAACATCTTATTCTCATTCACTCTTACACACATTCTAGTAACTTCCCTTTCTCTTTATCTCAGATACAGTACATTCTGCTTAGTGCTTACCCTATTTCCTGCTTTCCCTCTCCCTCTTCATTCAGGATACTGCTAATCTGACCTAACATTCCGACAGAGGCCCGGTTTGATCAATTGTTTATTATTTGATGGTCAACGGAAAATTCCTAGACTGACTTCAGTCAAACAGTCAAAAAATGTAGTACTGTTAACCAAGGAACGGTAGTGAAATGACTATAATGTACCAAGAGTTATAGCTCCGCTTGCTCTAGTCATCAAATGGTATTTCCTTCCTCTCTTCAGGAGAGATCAACTTTTGTCTGGACTGTACTGTCTGGATGCACTTTGAGAGATTTTCGAGTTTCTCCTTCAAGTAGGAAAAGGCAGAAGAAGAAAAAAAAGAGTTTGGATAGTTCTTAGAGTAGAATTTTAGCACCGTGCGCGCCCACAAGCATAAACAACTGGCACGCCCGCACCGCACGCTAACGCGCACACACTACCTCCACCTCACGAAGGCATGGTCTCCCTGTAGGAACCACATCCGCCGTGATATCGGCTTCCGTTGAACTTTTGGAAAGCAAAAATAGAGGAGTAAAAATAGAGGATGCGAGAAAGAGAGAGAGTTCTTTCCTGTGGGCTTCCGCCAGAGCAGAGGACATCTGGTAAGGATCAGGATCGGCCAGTCAGGGAGCGTCCTGTCAGCCAGGGTAGAGCTAGGGCTGGAGGATTCCTAACAGGACAGGAAAGCTAGGACACACACACGGGCGGCCAGGCCGACACCCACACACACCCACTGTGTACACTACATCTTAAGTAAAAGGTCACATTTCCAGAAGTTGATGGGAAATAAAAGGCCACAGGTGAATATATACTGTCGCTATGCCGAGGAGTCTGGCCGGGAGTAAACATTTGAACAAATAGCGGCTGAACAGGCTGAACCAGGCCAGAGGGCAGGGGCAGTGGTGAACTAGAGAAAGTAGCCTCCATCCATCAGGGAGACCGGCAGAGGAGTCACAGGGATTCGTTTTTTATTAAGTATTTCTTAAGGATCCCCATTACTCTTCCCAGTGTCCAGCAACATTAAGGCAGGTATATACCATTTAAAATATTACATGACATTACATTTCATAACACTTTTCACAACACATTAACTGTGTGCCCTCAGGCCACTACTCTACTACCACATAAACTGCATGACCAAAAGTATGTGGACACCTGCTCATCGAACGTCTCATTCCAAAATCATGGGCATTATAAAACCCCTTTGTTGCTATAACAGCTTCCACTAGATGTCTTTCCACTAGATATTGGAACATCGCTGTGGGGACTGGCTCACAGTCAGTGTTCCAATTCAGCCCAAAGGTGTTCGATGGGGTTGACGTCAGGGCTCTATGCAGGCGAGTCAAGTTCTTCAAAACTGATCTCAACAAACCATTTCTGTATGGACCTTGCTTTGTGCACCGGGGCATTGTCGTGCTGAAACAGGAAAGGGCCTTCCCCAAACTGTTGCCACAAAGTTGGAAGCACTGAATCGTATAGAATTGTATTGTTTGCTGTAGTGTTAAGATTTTCCTTCACTGGAACTGAGGGGCCTAAACCAAACCATGAAAAACAGCCCCAAACCATTATTCCTCCTCCACCAAACTTTACAGTTGCCACTATGTATTCGGGCAGGTAGCGCTCTCATGGCATCCGCCAAACAAAGATTTGTCCGTCGGACTGCCAGATGATTAAGCGTGAAAAATCATTCCAGAGAACGTGTTTCCACTGCTCCAGAGTCAATGGCGGCAAGCTTTACACCACTCCAGCCAAAGCTTGGCCTTGCACATGGTGATCTTAGGCTTGTGTACGGCTGCTCGACCATGGAAACAAACAATTATTGTGCTGGCATTGCTTCCAGAGACAGTTTGGAGCTCGGTAGTGAGTGTTGCAACCGAGGACAGACGATTTTTAAGCGCTATGGCTACGCACAATCAGGCCTTTGTGGCAGAGGGTCCGGACGAAAGCCACTCCTCAGTAAAAGGCTCGACAGCCCGCTTGGAGTTTGCCAAAGGCACCTAAAGATTCTCAGACCATGAGAAACAAGATTCTCTGGTCGGATGAAACCAAGATTGAACTCTTTGGCCTTGATGCCAAGCATCACATCTGGAGGAAACCTGGAACCATCCCTACGGTGAAGCATGGTGGTGTCAGCATCATGCTGTGTTTTTTTTTCAGCGGCAGGGACTGGGAGACTAGTCAGGACCGAGGGAAAGATGAACGGAGCGAAGTACAGAGAGATCCTTGATGAAAACCTGCTCCAGAGCATTCAGGACCTCAGACTGGGGCGAAGGTTCACCTTCTAACAGGACAACGACCCTAAGCACACAGCCAAGACAATGCAGGAGTGGCTTCGGGAGTCTTTGAATGTCCTTTAGTGTCCCAGCCAGAGCCTGCTCTAACATTTCTGGAGAGACCTGAAAATAGCTGTGTAGCAACGCTCCCCATCCAACCTGACAGAGCTTGAGAGGATCTGCAGAGAAGAATGGAACAAACTCCCCAAATACAGGTGTACCAAGCGTGTAGCGTCATATCTGAGAAGACTCTATGCTGTAATCGGTGCCAAAGGTGCTTCAACAAAGTACTGAGTAAAGGGTCTGAATAGAGTCTGTAGAGTGCGTTTAGGATGCAGGTGTTTGATTAGTTGTGTACTGTGGGTCAAAGTCAAGGGAAGATGGGCACGGCCGGAACATGGAGGCCTAGAAGTGTGGACAAACCGAGGGTTTACTCAGTCACGAGCAAATGAGTAAGGCAGAATGAAAGCTGATGAATGCTGAACGACGTTGCTCAACCAAGAAGGGAGACTTGCACAAGAAAAGGAGTGGTTTGCGGACCATTTAAACAGGGGAGTCCGTGTGTGTAAGTCTTCAGAAGGTTGACAAACACGCATTCGGTGCTATTGTAAGCAGAAGACTGTGAACAAAGAGATGCTTATTTCTCACACAAGCATGACAGCGTATCTTACTGATCACACAAGCATTTCTGTAGAGTGTAGAGACACTGCTTCAATGTTCAAGAATCTCCAAGGGAATGTTTCTAAGTTACGGGAAAGTAGCCTGTGAAAAGGCACTCATGTTTACCTCACCAACTCCATTGATTAGATCACTGCGACATGTTTGTTTACTATGTCCCACTCTTCCTGAATTGATTGGGTGTGGATGTCATCAAGTGTATGATGACACAATGTTCAGTACTGTCTGGTCTAATTCACGCACTTAAAGAGAAGACGCCTGGTTATCCCTACTTCGTCTGATCTGGCGGACTCGGTAAACACAAATGCTTTGTTTGTAAATAATATCTGAGTGCTGGAGTGCGCCCCTAGATATCCTTGAAATAAAAAAAAACAAGAAAATCGTGCCGTCTTGTTTGCTTGATAAAAGGGATTTGAAATGATTTACTCTTTTACTTTACATTTTAGAAATTACATTTACTTTTGATACTTAAATATATTTAAAACCACATACTTTTACACCTTTACTAAAGTAGGATTTTACTGGGTGACTTTCACTTTTACTTGAGTCAAGGTATGTTTACTGTTACTCAAGTACGACAATTGGGTACTTTTCCCACCACTATCTCTGTGTTATCACTCTTTCTTTCATCCCTTTCATCCCACTCTTTCTTTCATATTCCCAGTTGCCTTGCCATGATTAAATGCAGTGGTAAGTGCTTTCAGTTTTGCCCAAATGCTGCCATCAATCCACAGTTTCTGGTTAGGGAAGGTTTTAATAGTCATAGTGGGTACAACATCTCCTATACACTTCCTTATAAACTCACTCACCGAGTCAGCGTATATACGTCAATGTTGTTCTCTGAGGCTACCCGGAACATATCCCGGTCCACGTGATCGAAGCAATCTTAAAGCGTGGAATCCAATTGGTCTGACCAGCGTTGGATAGACCTAAGTACGGGTGCTTCCTGTTTTAGTTTCTGCCTATAGGAGGGGAGCAACAAGATGGAGTCATGGTCAGATTTGCCATTAGGAGGGCAAGGGAGGGCTTGTGTTTATCGCGGAAGTTAGAGAAACAATGTTACACGCTCGTGTACTGCAATTGATATGCTGATAGAATTTAGGTAGCCTTGTTCTCAAATTAGCTTTGTTAAAATCCCCAGCTACAATAAATGTAGCCTCAGGATATATGGTTTCCAGTTTGCATAAAGTCCAGTGAAGTTCCTTGATGGTCATCTTGGTATCACTTGCGGGGGGATATACACGGCTGTGACAATAAACAACGAGAGTTCTCTTGGGAGATAATACAGTCGGCATTTGATTGTGAGGAATTCTAGGTCAGGTGAACAAAAGGACTTGAGTTCCTGTATGTTGTTACAATTACACCATGAGTCAATCATGAAACATAAACCCCCGCCCTTCTTCTTACCGGAGAGATGTTTATTCCTGTCGGCGCGATGCACTGAAAATCCCGTTGGCTGTACTGACTCCGACAGCATGTCCCAAGCTAGCCATGTTTCCGTGAAACAGAGAGTGTTACAATCCCGGATATCTCTTTGGAAAGCAACTCTTGCCCTGATTTCATCGACTTTGTTAACTAGGGACTGGACATTAGCGAGTAATATACTCGGAAGCGGGTGTTTGGTGTGAGGGCATCCGAAACCTCACTAGAAGAC
This sequence comes from Oncorhynchus clarkii lewisi, assembly GCF_045791955.1. NCBI lineage: Eukaryota > Metazoa > Chordata > Actinopteri > Salmoniformes > Salmonidae > Oncorhynchus > Oncorhynchus clarkii. The sequence goes on along the minus strand of NC_092162.1, from coordinate 39,040,568 downwards.
CGCTCCGGCACCCTCTCCTCCGGCAGTGTTGTTTTGGGCCGGCCTCTGGAATCAGTTCAAATGCCGTGTGCAGACAAAGGATCCGCTTTGGGAAAGTCGTATTCCTGGTCATAATGCTGGTTGTGCTGGTAAGTTGAAGACGCTCTGATATCCAATAGTTCTTTGCGGTTGTATGTAATGACACTTAAGGTTTTCTGGGCTAACAATGTAAGAAATAATACATAAAAAATAAAAAAATACTGCACAGACAAGAAGCGAAGCTGCCATCTCTATAAGCGCGCGATGTTACTGATCTTGATGGCCCAAATTTGGGAGTCTGGCTCATGGACTACAAGCGGTGAAAGTAAGAACTACAATTGAAGACAAAAATGCAGTCAAAGAAGAGAATAATTATTCTGCCAACAGTTTTATTGCGAGGACATAGGGACATACTAAGGTAAAAAAGGAACGTGAGCAAGTGTTTAAATGATCATTCAAATGAGTGCAGGATTTGAATAACTTGATAAAATGATGGAAGTGAACGCTGGAATTGAACAAATCATTTTGGAAATAGCAACCATTGGTATAGTACTAGAGTTAGAGGCTACAGAAGAGGATTTTGATTCCCATGTACTATAGGACTTTACTGTCAGTTTTGTGTTCCTACTATGTTTGGTTGAAGTTTGGCCGAACAGTTTAAATCAATCCGAATGGAGAAAGCCCATTAAAACCACTGACAAATCATCTGTTGCCACGCTAGTGTCACACACAACCCATAAAGCATATTTAGAACTTTATCATTCAGAATGATAAAAAACATAAACATTTTGAAAATACAGTGATATGATATCTTGGCTATATCACCCAGCCCTAATTGGGTGCTATACTAACACCACAGAGATCCAATGAAATTATATGTAATTCTATGCACAAGACATTCTGTACACCACACTCCTTTACAGGCCCAATAATTCTCTATCGACCCTGTTCTTTCTTTCTCTCCCTCTGTCTTTCTCTTTCATGGTGACTTCACCACACCATACACTATTATTGGTGACAATCAGATCCCCTTATCATTCTGTCACTGTCCCTAGTGTCTGGCTGCTCTCCCTCCCTGGTCACCTTGGCAACCGGCATCATTATCCTCTCTCCCTCAGTCTCTCACCTTGCCTCTCTCTCTCTCTCTCTCTCTCTCTCTGCCTCTTTGCATCCCTCCCTCTCTCCCCCGCTCTCACTTTGCCTCTCTCTCTCGTCACCCTCAATTTCCCCTCCCTCTCTCCCTCACTTTGCCTTTCTCTCTCTTTGCCTCACTTTCTCACCCCCCCCCCCCCCGTTATATCGCCTCTCCATCCCTCAGTTTGATCTTTCCCTTGCCCCTTGCCCTCTTCCTCTATATTAAAAATGCCATAACCATATGCCCTGTCCCCTCTGTTTCACCAGGATACTCAGCCCACCAATTTCTATCCAGATGACAACGGTTCAGTGTTGACGGACGACACCTCCAGCCAATCATCAGCCGCAGCCGACAATGAGGAGAGGAGGAGTGCCTTAGAGAAGAGCATGCAAGTGGTTTCCCTTTAGTTACACAACACAACACTACACTTCGCTCTAAAACGGATCCAAAGTGTGATGTACAACACAGCAAGTACCAACACACCCCCAGCAGTTACATGAGAATGTCACTGTGTCAAGACTGTTTGCAAATACTTTGTTTTGATGGGGATGACAGGGGGCACCAAAAGTCTGCAATATTTGTCATCCTCTGCCTCTCTGTCCAGGTACGTACTGAAGGAACTCATAGAGACAGAGAAACTGTATGTGGAAGACCTGAGGTACATAGTAGAGGTGAGAGTACAGTATTATATGCGTATTCAATGACAGCCATAAAAAACAGTGGCTTATGAAGTTTGAAAACCCACCCACCCAGGTATTATATCACCTGGCCTTGAAAACATTGTCATCACAATACATCACAATACCTTCAGTGTCTTTCAACACCGCTTGGTCTGGCTCCAAAAACTGCCATTTCTGTTATTGGGTTGATTTGATGAACGTACATACAGTACCAGTCAAAAGTCTGGACACACCTACTCATTCAAGGGTTTTTCTTTATTTGTACTATTTTCTACATTGTAGAATAATAGTGAAGACATCAAAACTATGAAATAACACATATGGAATCATGTAGTAACCCATTTTTTTTTTTAAGCAAATCAAAATATATTTCAGATTTTAGATTCTTCAAAGTAGCCAACCTTTGCCTTGATGACAGCTTTGCACACTCTTGGAAATCTTTCAACCAGCTTTACCTGGAATGATTTTCCAACAGTCTTGAAGGACTTCCCACATATGCTGTGAACTTCCTTCACTCTGCCGTCCAACTCATCCCAAACCATCTCAGTTGGGTTGAGGTCGGGTGATTGTGGAGGCCAGGCCATCTGATGTAGGACACCATCACTCTCCTTCTTGGTCAAATAGCCCTTACACAGCCTGGAAGGTTGTTGGGTCATTGTCCTGTTGAAAAACCAATGATAGTGAGACTAAGTACAACCAGATGGAATGGGGTATCGCTGCAGAATTCTGTGGTTGCTATGCAGGTTAAGTGTGCCTTGAATTCTAAATAAATCACTGACAGTGTCACCAGCAAAGCACCCCCACACCATCACACCTCCTCCTCCATGCTTCAAGGTGGAACTACACATTCAGAGATCCTCCGTTCACCTTCTCTGTGTCTCACAAAGACTAGGCGGTTGGAACCAGAAGTCTCAAATTTGTACTCATCGGACCAAAGGACCGGCCCAAGCAAATCTCTTCTTCTTATTGGTGTCCTTCAGAAGGAGTTTCTTTGCAGCAATTCGACCATAAATGCCTGATGTTGAGATGTGTCTGTTACTTGAACTCTGGGAAGCATTTATTTGGGCTGCAATTTCTGAGGCTGGTAACTAATGAACTTGTCCTCTGCAGCAGAGGTAACTCTGGGTCTTCCTTTCCTGTGGCGGTCCTCATCAGAGCCAGTTTCTTCATAGCGCTTGATGGTGTTTGAGACTGCACAATGAAGAAACTTTCAAAGTTCTTCAAATGTTCCGTATTGACTGACCTTCATGTCTTAAAGTAATGATGGACTGTCGTTTCTCTTTGCTTATTGACGCTGTTCTTACCATATGGACTTAGTCTTTTACCAAATACGGCTATCTTCTGTATACCAACCCTACCTTGTCACAACACAACTGATTGTCTCAAACGCATTAAGAAGGAAAGAAATTTCCCAAATGACCTTTTAACAAGGCACACTTGTTAATTGAAATGCATTCAAGGTGATTACCTCATGAAGCTGGTTGAGAGAATGCCAAGAGTGTGCAAAGCTGTTATTAAAGCAAAGGGTGGCTACTTTGAAGAACCTAAAATCTATTTTGATTTGTATAACACTTGTTTGATTTCATCATAATTCCACATGTGTTATTTCATAGTTTTGATGTCTTCACTACTATTCTGCAATGTATGAAATAGCAAAAATAGAGAAAACCCCTGGAATGAGTAGGTGTGTCCAAACATTTGAATGGCACTGTATATTACGGTAATACGTAGGCTTTAGCTCAGAGGGTTAACACTGTCTTGTTGTGCGTGGGAAACCAGGGTTTGAATCCCAGTCAGTCATATACAGTATATCTGATCTGAGGTTGTGTGTGTGTGTGTGTGTGTGTGTGTGTGTGTGTGTGTGTGTCACCACTACAGGGCTACATGGCCACTATGAATACCAAGGGCATACCTGAGGACATGAAGGGGAAAGACAAGATTATATTTGGAAACATTCACCAAATGTTCGACTGGCATAAAGAGTGAGTGTCGAAGATGTACTGTGCAGAGTGTGATTGTGTGTGATAGTGTGTGTGTAACCTGTCTCTCTCTGTCTAGCTACTTCCTGGGGGAACTGGAGAAGTGTATAGCAGAACCAGAGAGACTGGCTCAACTTTTCATAAAGCATGTGAGTCTACTTACACCATCACTCAGAGACAGTGGGCCACAGGCAGCGGGTGAGTAGCTGTTTCCTGTTTCTGTTTGGTGTGAGTTGAGGTAAATAGCTGTGAGGATACACATGAAGAGCTCCTGTTAACCCTCCAACGTGCCGTGCCGCTGTCTAGATTTCTGTCAGCTGCTAGCATTCGCTCCTACACTTCCCTGTTATAGATAGGTCTCAGACGTGCGCGCGCGCACACACACACACACCAGCGTTTCCCCCTCCACTTCCTTGTTATTGATAGCTAGGGTCTTAGACCTGCCTGTGTTTTTCTAGCCACAGACAGACTGGCTAGCCTCCAGACCAGACAAGACTTGACCAGTCAGTCAGGAAGTATGTGTGTGTGTATGTGTGTGTGTGTGTGTGTGTGTGTGTGTGTGTGTGTGTGTGTGTGTGTGTGTGTGTGTGTGTGTGTGTGTGTGTGTGTGTGTGTGTGTGTGGCTGGACCCGAGCGGTCAGGAAGCAAGTGGAGAATAACAGGCAGAAGAAACAGGCAGAAGAAAAGCCACATAAAAAAGTCTCAGAAATAATAAACACGAGGCTATTTGATACGGATGTCATTTTCCTCCAACCCCAAAGACAACCTATTTCTGCCCCTGTATCTGTGGTCTGAGACGGAGAAAAATTAACAGGAGAAGAAAGACGTAGCGTACAGATATATTGCAGAGTTTATTGTTCTTAGAATAGAAAATAACTTAATGAGAAGAACTTTAGATGTGGTACATAATGTGTTCCGTGTAGAGAATTACATATATGTTAATGAAGACAGAGTGGTCATGTTGGGTTAATTTAACAAACTTGGAGTAAAATAGATTGAGTTAATGAGTTCTCTCTCTCTCCCTCTCCCTCCCTCTCTCCCTGTCCTTTTAAACTCTCCCTCCCTCTCTCCCTGTCCGTTAAAACTCTCCCTCCCTCTCTCCCTGTCCTTTAAAACTCTCCCTCCCTCTCTCCCTGTCTGTTAAAACTCTCCCTCCCTCTCTCCCTGTCCATTAAAACTCTCCCTCCCTCTCTCCTTGTCCGTTAAAACTCTCCCTCCCTCTCTACCTGTCCGTTAAAACTCTCCCTCCCTCTCTCCCTGTCCGTTAAAACTCTCCCTCCCTCTCTCCCTGTCCGTTAAAACTCTCCCTCCCTCTCTCCCTGTCCGTTAAAACTCTCCATCCCTCTCTCCCTGTCCGTTAAAACTCTCCCTCCCTCTCTCCCTGTCCTTTAAAACTCTCCCTCCCTCTCTCCCTGTCCTTTAAAACTCTCCCTCCCTCTCTCCCTGTCCTTTAAAACTCTCCCTCCCTCTCTCCCTGTCCTTTTAAACTCTCCCTCCCTCTCTCCCTGTCCGTTAAAACTCTCCCTCCCTCTCTCCCTGTCCTTTAAAACTCTCCCTCCCTCTCTCCCTGTCCTTTAAAACTCTCCCTCCCTCTCTCCCTGTCCTTTAAAACTCTCCCTGTCCGTTAAAACTCTCCCTCCCTCTCTCCCTGTCCGTTAAAAATCTCCCTCCCTCTTTCCCTGTCCGTTAAAACTCTCCCTCCCTCTCTCCCTGTCCGTTAAAACTCTCCCTGTCCGTAAAAACTCTCCCTCCCTCTCTCCCTGTCCGTAAAAACTCTCCCTCCCTCTCTCCCTGTCCTTTAAAACTCTCCCTCCCTCTCTCCCTGTCCTTTAAAACTCTCCCTCCCTCTCTCCCTGTCCTTTAAAACTCTCCCTCCCTCTCTCCCTGTCCTTTTAAACTCTCCCTCCCTCTCTCCCTGTCCGTTAAAACTCTCCCTCCCTCTCTCCCTGTCCTTTAAAACTCTCCCTCCCTCTCTCCCTGTCCTTTAAAACTCTCCCTCCCTCTCTCCCTGTCCTTTAAAACTCTCCCTCCCTCTATCCCTGTCCGTAAAAACTCTCCCTCCCTCTCTCCCTGTCCGTAAAAACTCTCCCTCCCTCTCTCCCTGTCCTTTAAAACTCTCCCTCCCTCTCTCCCTGTCCGTTAAAACTCTCCCTCCCTCTCTCCCTGTCTGTTAAAACTCTCCCTCCCTCTCTCCCTGTCTGTTAAAAAACTCCCTCCCTCTCTCCCTGTCCGTTAAAACTCTCCCTCCCTCTCTCCCTGTCCGTTAAAACTCTCCCTCCCTCTCTCCCTGTCCGTTAAAACTCTCCCTGTCCGTTAACTCTCCCTCCCTCTCTCCCTGTCCGTTAAAACTCTCCCTGTCCGTTAAAACTCTCCCTGTCCGTTAAAACTCTCCCTGTCCGTTAAAACTCTCCCTCCCTCTCTCCCTGTCCGTTAATACTCTCCCTCCCTCTCTCCCTGTCCGTTAAAACTCTCCCTCCCTCTCTCCCTGTCCGTTAAAACTCTCCCTCCCTCTCTCCCTGTCCGTAAAAACTCTCCCTCCCTCTCTCCCTGTCCGTAAAAACTCTCCCTCCCTCTCTCCCTGTCCTTTAAAACTCTCCCTCCCTCTCTCCCTGTCCTTTTAAACTCTCCCTCCCTCTCTCCCTGTCCGTTAAAACTCTCCCTCCCTCTCTCCCTGTCCTTTAAAACTCTCCCTCCCTCTCTCCCTGTCCTTTAAAACTCTCCCTCCCTCTCTCCCTGTCCTTTAAAACTCTCCCTGTCCGTAAAAACTCTCCCTCCCTCTCTCCCTGTCCGTAAAAACTCTCCCTCCCTCTCTCCCTGTCCTTTAAAACTCTCCCTCCCTCTCTCCCTGTCCTTTAAAACTCTCCCTCCCTCTCTCCCTGTCCTTTAAAACTCTCCCTCCCTCTCTCCCTGTCCTTTTAAACTCTCCCTCCCTCTCTCCCTGTCCGTTAAAACTCTCCCTCCCTCTCTCCCTGTCCTTTAAAACTCTCCCTCCCTCTCTCCCTGTCCTTTAAAACTCTCCCTCCCTCTCTCCCTGTCCTTTAAAACTCTCCCTCCCTCTATCCCTGTCCGTAAAAACTCTCCCTCCCTCTCTCCCTGTCCGTAAAAACTCTCCCTCCCTCTCTCCCTGTCCTTTAAAACTCTCCCTCCCTCTCTCCCTGTCCGTTAAAACTCTCCCTCCCTCTCTCCCTGTCTGTTAAAACTCTCCCTCCCTCTCTCCCTGTCTGTTAAAAAACTCCCTCCCTCTCTCCCTGTCCGTTAAAACTCTCCCTCCCTCTCTCCCTGTCCGTTAAAACTCTCCCTCCCTCTCTCCCTGTCCGTTAAAACTCTCCCTGTCCGTTAACTCTCCCTCCCTCTCTCCCTGTCCGTTTAAACTCTCCCTGTCCGTTAAAACTCTCCCTGTCCGTTAAAACTCTCCCTGTCCGTTAAAACTCTCCCTCCCTCTCTCCCTGTCCGTTAAAACTCTCCCTCCCTCTCTCCCTGTCCGTTAAAACTCTCCCTCCCTCTCTCCCTGTCCGTTAAAACTCTCCCTCCCTCTCTCCCTGTCCGTTAAAACTCTCCCTGTCCGTAAAAACTCTCCCTCCCTCTCTCCCTGTCCGTAAAAACTCTCCCTCCCTCTCTCCCTGTCCGTAAAAACTCTCCCTCCCTCTCTCCCTGTCCGTTAAAACTCTCCCTCCCTCTCTCCCTGTCTGTTAAAACTCTCCCTCCCTCTCTCCCTGTCCGTTAAAACTCTCCCTGTCCGTAAAAACTCTCCCTCCCTCTCTCCCTGTCCGTAAAAACTCTCCCTCCCTCTCTCCCTGTCCGTAAAAACTCTCCCTCCTTCTCTCCCTGTCCGTTAAAACTCTCCCTCCCTCTCTCCCTGTCCTTTAAAACTCTCCCTCCCTCTCTCCCTGTCCTTTAAAACTCTCCCTCCCTCTCTCCCTGTCCTTTAAAACTCTCCCTGTCCGTTAAAACTCTCCCTCCCTCTCTCCCTGTCCGTTAAAAATCTCCCTCCCTCTTTCCCTGTCCGTTAAAACTCTCCCTCCCTCTCTCCCTGTCCGTTAAAACTCTCCCTGTCCGTAAAAACTCTCCCTCCCTCTCTCCCTGTCCGTAAAAACTCTCCCTCCCTCTCTCCCTGTCCTTTAAAACTCTCCCTCCCTCTCTCCCTGTCCTTTAAAACTCTCCCTCCCTCTCTCCCTGTCCTTTAAAACTCTCCCTCCCTCTCTCCCTGTCCTTTTAAACTCTCCCTCCCTCTCTCCCTGTCCGTTAAAACTCTCCCTCCCTCTCTCCCTGTCCTTTAAAACTCTCCCTCCCTCTCTCCCTGTCCTTTAAAACTCTCCCTCCCTCTCTCCCTGTCCTTTAAAACTCTCCCTCCCTCTATCCCTGTCCGTAAAAACTCTCCCTCCCTCTCTCCCTGTCCGTAAAAACTCTCCCTCCCTCTCTCCCTGTCCTTTAAAACTCTCCCTCCCTCTCTCCCTGTCCGTTAAAACTCTCCCTCCCTCTCTCCCTGTCTGTTAAAACTCTCCCTCCCTCTCTCCCTGTCTGTTAAAAAACTCCCTCCCTCTCTCCCTGTCCGTTAAAACTCTCCCTCCCTCTCTCCCTGTCCGTTAAAACTCTCCCTCCCTCTCTCCATGTCCGTTAAAACTCTCCCTGTCCGTTAACTCTCCCTCCCTCTCTCCCTGTCCGTTAAAACTCTCCCTGTCCGTTAAAACTCTCCCTGTCCGTTAAAACTCTCCCTGTCCGTTAAAACTCTCCCTCCCTCTCTCCCTGTCCGTTAAAACTCTCCCTCCCTCTCTCCCTGTCCGTTAAAACTCTCCCTCCCTCTCTCCCTGTCCGTTAAAACTCTCCCTCCCTCTCTCCCTGTCCGTTAAAACTCTCCCTGTCCGTAAAAACTCTCCCTCCCTCTCTCCCTGTCCGTAAAAACTCTCCCTCCCTCTCTCCCTGTCCGTAAAAACTCTCCCTCCCTCTCTCCCTGTCCGTTAAAACTCTCCCTCCCTCTCTCCCTGTCCGTTAAAACTCTCCCTCCCTCTCTCCCTGTCCGTTAAAACTCTCCCTGTCCGTAAAAACTCTCCCTCCCTCTCTCCCTGTCCGTAAAAACTCTCCCTCCCTCTCTCCCTGTCCGTAAAAACTCTCCCTCCTTCTCTCCCTGTCCGTTAAAACTCTCCCTCCCTCTCTCCCTGTCCTTTAAAACTCTCCCTCCCTCTCTCCCTGTCCTTTAAAACTCTCCCTCCCTCTCTCCCTGTCCGTTAAAACTCTCCCTCCCTCTCTCCCTGTCTGTTAAAACTCTCCCTCCCTCTATCCCTGTCCGTTAAAACTCTCCCTCCCTCTCTCCCTGTCCGTTAAAACTCTCCCTGTCCGTTAAAACTCTCCCTGTCCGTTAAAACTCTCCCTCCCTCTCTCCCTGTCCTTTAAAACTCTCCCTGTCCGTTAAAACTCTCCCTCCCTCTCTCCCTGTCCGTTAAAAATCTCCCTCCCTCTTTCCCTGTCCGTTAAAACTCTCCCTCCCTCTCTCCCTGTCCGTTAAAACTCTCCCTGTCCGTAAAAACTCTCCCTCCCTCTCTCCCTGTCCGTAAAAACTCTCCCTCCCTCTCTCCCTGTCCGTTAAAACTCTCCCTGTCCGTTAAAACTCTCCCTGTCCGTAAAAACTCTCCCTCCCTCTCTCCATGTCCGTTAAAACTCTCCCTGTCCGTAAAAACTCTCCCTCCCTCTCTCCCTGTCCGTAAAAACTCTCCCTCCCTCTCTCCCTGTCCGTAAAAACTCTCCCTCACTCTCCCCCTGTCCGTTAAAACTCTCCCTCCCTCTCTCCCTGTCCGTTAAAACTCTCCCTCCCTCTCTCCCTGTCCGTTAAAACTCTCCCTGTCCGTTAAAACTCTCCCTGTCCGTTAAAACTCTCCCTCCCTCTCTCCCTGTCCGTTAAAACTCTCCCTGTCCGTTAAAACTCTCCCTCCCTCTCTCCTTGTCCGTTAAAACTCTCCCTCCCTCTCTCCCTGTCCGTTAAAACTCTCCCCCACCTCTCTCCCTGTCCGTTAAAACTCTCCCTCACTCTCTCCATGTCCGTTAAAACTCTCCCTCCCTCTCTCCCTGTCCGTTAAAACTCTCCCTCCCTCTCTCCCTGTCCGTTAAAACTCTCCCTCCCTCTCTCCCTGTCCGTTAAAACTCTTCCTGTCCGTTAAAACTCTACCTCCCTCCTTCCTTGTCCGTTAAAACTCTCCCTCCCTCCCTCCTTGTCCGTTAAAACTCTTCCTGTCCGTTAAAACTCTCCCTCCCTCCCTCCTTGTCCGTTAAAACTCTTCCTGTCAGTTAAAACTCTCCCTCCCTCCCTCCTTGTCCGTTAAAACTCTCCCTCCCTCTCTCCTTGTCCGTTAAAACTCTTCTTGTCCGTTAAAACTCTTCCTGTCCGTTAAAACTCTCCCTCCCTCTCTCCCTGTCCGTAAAAACTCTCCCTCCCTCTCTCCCTGTCCGTAAAAACTCTCCCTCCCTCTCTCCCTGTCCGTTAAAACTCTCCCTGTCCGTTAAAACTCTCCCTGTCCGTAAAAACTCTCCCTCCCTCTCTCCATGTCCGTTAAAACTCTCCCTGTCCGTAAAAACTCTCCCTCCCTCTCTCCCTATCCGTAAAAACTCTCCCTCCCTCTCTCCCTGTCCGTAAAAACTCTCCCTCCCTCTCCCCCTGTCCGTTAAAACTCTCCCTCCCTCTCTCCCTGTCCGTTAAAACTCTCCCTCCCTCTCTCCCTGTCCGTTAAAACTCTCCCTGTCCGTTAAAACTCTCCCTGTCCGTTAAAACTCTCCCTCCCTCTCTCCCTGTCCGTTAAAACTCTCCCTGTCCGTTAAAACTCTCCCTCCCTCTCTCCTTGTCCGTTAAAACTCTCCCTCCCTCTCTCCCTGTCCGTTAAAACTCTCCCCCACCTCTCTCCCTGTCCGTTAAAACTCTCCCTCACTCTCTCCATGTCCGTTAAAACTCTCCCTCCCTCTCTCCCTGTCCGTTAAAACTCTCCCTCCCTCTCTCCCTGTCCGTTAAAACTCTCCCTCCCTCTCTCCCTGTCCGTTAAAACTCTTCCTGTCCGTTAAAACTCTACCTCCCTCCTTCCTTGTCCGTTAAAACTCTCCCTCCCTCCCTCCTTGTCCGTTAAAACTCTTCCTGTCCGTTAAAACTCTCCCTGCCTCCCTCCTTGTCCGTTAAAACTCTTCCTGTCAGTTAAAACTCTCCCTCCCTCCCTCCTTGTCCGTTAAAACTCTCCCTCCCTCTCTCCTTGTCCGTTAAAACTCTTCTTGTCCGTTAAAACTCTTCCTGTCCGTTAAAACTCTCCCTCTCTCCCTGTCCGTTAAAACTCTCCCTCCCTCTCTCCCTGTCCGTTAAAACTCTCCCTCCCTCTCTTCCTGTCCGTTAAAACTCTCCATTCTCTCTCCCTGTCCGTTAAAACTCTCCCTCCCTCTCTCCCTGTCCGTTAAAACTATCCCTCCCTCTCTCCCTGTCCGTTAAAACTCTCCCTCCCTCTCTCCCTCTCCGTTAAAACTCTCCCTCCCTCTCTCCCTGTCCGTTAAAACTCTCCCTCCCTCTCTCCCTGTCCGTTAAAACTCTCCCTCCCTATCTCCCTGTCCGTTAAAACTCTCCCTGTCCGTTAAAACTCTCCCTGTCCGTTAAAACTCTCCCTCCCTCTCTCCTTGTCCGTTAAAACTCTCCCTCCCTCTCTCCCTGTCCGTTAAAACTCTCCCTGTCCGTTAAAACTCTCCCTCCCTCTCTCCCTGTCCGTTAAAACTCTCCCTCCCTCTCTCCCTGTCCGTTAAAACTCTCCCTGTCCGTTAAAATCAATTAAAAAGGACTTGAAGACGTGATGAAGTTAAAAGGGCTATGGGGGAATAAAGCAGCTTGTAACTACATCTAATGGTGTCAAGCTGTGACAACAAGCACACTGGGAACATGGCCTGTAGAAAAAGTCCAGGAGAACTTTCATATAGAATGCTTCATTTCAGCCTAGTCATGTATGTTACTGGTTCAGCAGCCTAGTCATGTATGTTACTGGTTCAGCAGCCTAGTCATGTATGTTACTGGTGCAGCAGCCTACGTCATGTATGTTACTGGTTGAGCAGCCTAGTCATGTATGTTACTGGTTCAGCAGCCTAGTCATGTATGTTACTGGTTGAGCAGCCTAGTCATGTATGGGACTGGTTCAGCAGCCTAGTCATGTATGTTACTGGTTCAGCAGCCTAGTCATGTATGGGACTGGTTGAGCAGCCTAGTCATGTATGTTACTGGTTCAGCAGCCTAGTCATGTATGTTACTGGTTCAACAGCCTAGTCATGTATGGGACTGGTTGAGCAGCCTAGTCATGTATGTTACTGGTTCAGCAGCCTAGTCATGTATGTTACTGGTTCAGCAGCTTAGTCATGTATGTTACTGGTTCAGCAGCCTAGTCATGTATGGGACTGGTTGAGCAGCCTAGTCATGTATGTTACTGGTTCAGCAGCCTAGTCATGTATGCTACTGGTTCAGCAGCCTAGTCATGTATGTTACTGGTTCAGCAGCCTAGTCATGTATGTTACTGGTGCAGCAGCCTAGTCATGTATGTTACTGGTGCAGCAGCCTACATCATGTATGTTACTGGTTGAGCAGCCTAGTCATGTATGTTACTGGTTGAGCAGCCTAGTCATGTATGTTACTGGTTGAGCAGCCTAGTCATGTATGTTACTGGTTCAGCAGCCTAGTCATGTATGCTACTGGTTCAGCAGCCTAGTCATGTATGTTACTGGTTCAGCAGCCTAGTCATGTATGTTACTGGTGCAGCAGCCTAGTCATGTATGTTACTGGTGCAGCAGCCTACATCATGTATGTTACTGGTTGAGCAGCCTAGTCATGTATGTTACTGGTTGAGCAGCCTAGTCATGTATGTTACTGGTTGAGCAGCCTAGTCATGTATGTTACTGGTTGAGCAGCCTAGTCATGTATGTTACTGGTTCAGCAGCCTAGTCATGTATGGGACTGGTTGAGCAGCCTAGTCATGTATGTTACTGGTTCGGCAGCCTAGTCATGTATGGGACTGGTTCAGCAACCTAGTCATGTATGTTACTGGTTCAGCAGCCTAGTCATGTACGTTACTGGTGCAGCAGCCTACATCATGTATGTTACTGGTTGAGCAGCCTAGTCATGTATGTTACTGGTTGAGCAGCCTAGTCATGTATGTTACTGGTTGAGCAGCCTAGTCATGTATGTTACTGGTTGAGCAGCCTAGTCATGTATGTTACTGGTTCAGCAGCCTAGTCATGTATGGGACTGGTTCAGCAACCTAGTAATGTATGTTACTGGTTGAGCAGCCTAGTCATGTATGTTACTGGTTCAGCAGCCTAGTCATGTATGTTACTGGTTCAGCAGCCTAGTCATGTATGTTACTGGTTCAGCAGCCTAGTCATGTATGGGACTGGTTGAGCAGCCTAGTCATGTATGTTACTGGTTCAGCAGCCTAGTCATGTATGTTACTGGTTCAGCAGCCTAGTCATGTATGGTATCATGCTTCTATGGTAGCGCTTGGTTCTGCACCTGATGGATTCCAACTATGTTGAGGACCGGGTAACAGGTCCAGAGATGGAGGAGCTTTCCGGGGACAGCATGTGTCGGTAGAGGCCCTGTTTGTATGTGGTTTACACCATCACCATATCCTCCTGTGGGACGGAGCCATATTTCAGCTTCCTAATGGAGGAACAGGGGTCTACTGGCCTTCTTGGAGATCACATCCACCTGTGCTGTCCAATGGAGATCTGCCTGGATGAGAATGCCTAGGACTTTTATGGTTTCAACTCTCAGGAGCTCTGAGTTATTGATGTGCAGTGGTGGTAGATCCGGTGGTGTTCTGGAGATGAAGGTGTGAAGTACTTTGCATTCCTGCGGGTGGAGAATCATGTGACTGTCTATGGACTAGGTGCTGTTGCGGTGACCATATCATCGCCACACCGGCAGCCCTGACCGCAGTAAAATTCCACGTGACCGTGGAGTCACGGTAATCTTCTCTTAGGCACTCTGGACATGATTTGGTAGTAGCGAACTTTCTAACGACCATCCGGTCCTAATGGCCTGGTACTCAGGGCTCTAGTGTTCCTCCAACCACTGACATCAATGGGAATACAATCGAAAATCACTTCAAAACACCTATCATCATCAAAACAGTTTCATGCTTTTAAAACTCACCTCACTGTGATGATAATTTTGAAGAAGTACAACAGCAGGTTGAAACTGAGTGGAAAACATGGACATTGTAGATGCTGTTTCACAGCCTTGCACAACAAAATGTACAGCGCTTTCTAAGGTGATGATGAATTCAAAACACCCCTACACATATTAGAGTTTATGCATACGCAAAGGATTATGAGCCCAAGCCTGGAAGGAAAAAAAAGAATGAAAATGATACAATACATAGCCTACCGCATATTACGCATGGCAGAAAAACATCAAACTAAAGTGAATTAAGATGTCTTCGGTACATAATTGGTCTAGCCTATAAATTAGAGTAATCGCCTTTGAATGTGGACTGTATTATTATGCATACTGGATGGACTGGTTACCTTATGCTACGCTCTAAAATGTGTATCCATGAGTCTGGGAGAGAACTATAGCCCTACGCATGCTGTAGGTTCATTGATTGTGCGGAGCGGCTTACAGGTAGCCTACAATTACAGTGAATTTGTATTTGATTTGGAATAGCCTGGTATTAGGGCATTTTTAATATTTGAATAATTAAGTGGGTGGCACATTAACGTTAGCGACACAGAATATCTCTCCACCATGCTGTTTCCATCTCCTCCTCTCTCTCCTTTATTCATTTCTTCAGTGTGCAGAGGGGGGTGTCAACAGTTTAGTGAAATCTGTTTTGCTGGCGAAAACATGTTGCGATCGATGTTCCCAAACCTGTTTCACTTGGTTTCCCAAATGAAGGACTGGGTAGGTGCAGGAACATGGTTGGAGAGCCCATGGCATACAGCGTTTGAGCGGAATACCACCTGTCACGCAGCAAGAGCATGCTCCTCAAACGGTGGTTGATGCGTGGAGAGAAACAAGTTTTCCTATATTTATTTCTCAGCTGTTCATATTAAGCACAGCTCCGCTATAAAACCAAAGTAGCTTACCAGGCATCATTAAAAAATGATGCACAGCTCTGCTATAAAACTCAAGTAGCTTACCAAGTATCATTAAAAAATGATGCACAGCTCTGCTATAAAACTCAAGTAGCTTACCAAGTATCATTGAAAAACAGACCGGAGGGAAAGCATGCAGCCTTCATTATCTTTTCGAAGGCATACTGATTACATGTATTTTTCCCCTGCTCTGTTCCTGCCCATTCTAAATCTAAACTAATTTGACATATTAGTAAAGACAAGATTAAATAGAAATTTGTCTGAATGGGCGAAAATATGATCACTTGATGAGTGAACAGCTGTGCATCTTGATGCAAGGAACAGAGCTCAAACTTTTTTGCGGCTTTCTCAACTCATCAATAGTCTGTAGTCGCATCATGTAGCCCATATACAGTGCCTTGCAAAATTTTTCGGCCCCCTTGAACTTTGCGACCTTTTGCCACATTTAAGGCTTCAAACATAAAGATATAAAACTGTATTTTTTTGTGAAGAATCAACAACAAGTGGGACACAATCATGAAGTGGAACGACATTTATTGGATATTTCAAACTTTTTTAACAAATCAAAAACTGAAAAATTGGGCGTGCAAAATTATTCAGCCCCTTTACTTTCAGTGCAGCAAACTCTCTCCAGAAGTTCAGTGAGGATCTCTGAATGATCCAATGTTGACCTAAATATCTAATGATGATAAATACAATCCACATGTGTGTAATCAAGTCTCCGTATAAATGCACCTGCACTGTGATAGTCTCAGAGGTCCGTTAAAAGCGCAGAGAGCATCATGAAGAACAAGGAACACACCAGGCAGGTCCGAGATACTGTTGTGAAGAAGTTTAAAGCCGGATTTGGATACAAAAAGATTTCCCAAGCTTTAAACATCCCAAGGAGCACTGTGCAAGCGATAATATTGAAATGGAAGGAGTATCAGACCACTGCAAATCTACCAAGACCTGGCCGTCCCTCTAAACTTTCAGCTCATACAAGGAGAAGACTGATCAGAGATGCAGCCAAGAGGCCCATGATCACTCTGGATGAACTGCAGAGATCTACAGCTGAGGTGGGAGACTCTGTCCATAGGACAACAATCAGTTGTATATTGCACAAATCTGGCCTTTATGGAAGAGTGGCAAGAAGAAAGCCATTTCTTAAAGATATCCATAAAAAGTGTTGTTTAAAGTTTGCCACAAGCCACCTGGGAGACACACCAAACATGTGGAAGAAGGTGCTCTGGTCAGATGAAACCAAAATTGAACTTTTTGGCAACAATGCAAAACGTTATGTTTGGCGTAAAAGCAACACAGCTCATCACCCTGAACACACCATCCCCACTGTCAAACATGGTGGTGGCAGCATCATGGTTTGGGCATGCTTTTCTTCAGCAGGGACAGGGAAGATGGTTAAAATTGATGGGAAGATGCATGGAGCCAAATACAGGACCATTCTGGAAGAAAACCTGATGGAGTCTGCAAAAGACCTGAGACTGGGACGAAGATTTGTCTTCCAACAAGACAATGATCCAAAACATAAAGCAAAATCTAAAATGGAATGGTTCAAAAATAAACATATCCAGGTGTTAGAATGGCCAAGTCAAAGTCCAGACCTGAATCCAATCGTGAATCTGTGGAAAGAACTGAAAACTGCTGTTCACAAATGCTCTCCATCCAACCTCACTGAGCTCGAGCTGTTTTGCAAGGAGGAATGGGAAAAAATGTCAGTCTCTCGATGTGCAAAACTGATAGAGACATTCCCCAAGCGACTTACAGCTGTAATCGCAGCAAAAGGTGGCGCTACAAAGTATTAACTTAAGGGGGCTGAATAATTTTGCACGCCCAATTTTTCAGTTTTTGATTTGTTAAAAAAGTTTGAAATATCCAATAAATGTCGTTCCACTTCATGATTGTGTCCCACTTGTTGATGATTCTTCACAAAAAAAATACAGTTTTATATCTTTATGTTTGAAGCCTGAAATGTGGCAAAAGGTCGCAAAGTTCAAGGGGGCCGAATACTTTCGCAAGGCACTGTATGTGTTGATTTCTAAGAAATTCTAAGGTTTGTATCATTCACAACTAAAGTTGGCAAATAACTCTAAATCTAGCATATAGGACCTGTTTCGAATGATAACAATTTTTTTATTCAACAAATATATCATTTTTGTACTTTTTACCCGTTTTTGTACTCTTTCTCCCCAATTTTGTGATATACAATTGGTAGTTACAGCTTTGTACCATCACTGCAATTCCCGTACAGACTTGGGAGAGACGAAGGTCGAGAGCCACGCGTTCTCCGAAACACGACCCTGACAAGCCGCACTGCTTCGAATGATCACTTTTACGCTCAATATAGCCACTTCATATGCACTCTCGCTCCAGAATGGGAAGAATCTCCTTTCTATTTAATTCAGCTAAGTTCAATTACGTTCTTCTTAATTATAACATCGTATAATATCAAGGCACAGGACCTATAAGCATATCTTGTCTGCTAAATGAACAAGCCTACAGCCTATGGCATGGAACACAGCCAATAACATACAGTAGGCCAACTCGTATTCTGTTCTTCTGAAAATCCATGTTCTTCATATCATTATGTTTCTTTAGACCTGAGTAAAATAAATAACGGATTTATTGTGATGGTGTATGTTACATTTACTTATTTGTTTTGTAAATACCGCATCACAATAACCGTCTGACAAAATGTCATGCCAGCCACATTGACACAGTCTGGACCATGACTCCAGGTCGGACAGGTCTTGTTGGCTTGAAGAGGGTGCTGTCTGGGGTCTGTCCTCTAGTAGGTTAAGCTCATCCACGAGCTTCCAGTGTTCTACTGCTGCATCGCTTACTGTGGCGTCTATGTATGTTATGAATATCAGGGGTCCGAGCAACGTTCCCTGAGGGAGGCCACATGACACTCTGACACTGTCCGACATGGAACCATGGTACTTAAATGCCTGGTGCCTGTTAGATAGGAAGTCAGCATTTCACCTGATGGTTGAAGCCCCATTTCTAGGAGTCTGGCGATAACCACATTATGGCAGACCCTGTCAAAGGCCTTGCTATAGTCAGTGGTGACCCGCGAGCAGATGAAGACAGGCTTGTCGGAATGCTTGTACAGCCCATCGATGGTCATAGATTTGGGGAAGGAGGTCTCCTACTGTCCACTGGGAGATGAAGCTCTCGGCTGCCTTGTCTAGAAGGGAGGTATGTGAGATGGGTCTGATTTCAGCAAGGCTGGGCGGATTCATCTTTGGGAGGGGCACGACAGTAGCAGCTTTCCACTCCTTTGGGATCACACCTTGGTCGAGGGAAGCGTTTAGGATATCGGCCATGGGTCCAATTAGCCCGTAAGCAAACTCTTTAATGAAGCTGCCAGGTATTCTGTCTGCTTTTGGGGTTTTCACCTTAACCAACTTCTCGTACGTATCCCATGCTGGATGGTTGGGGCTGGTCCTGATGGCAGGTAACAGGGAAGCAGTATTGGTCGATGGGGGGTAGGAACTGGATCACAGAGGCTAGTGCTTTGTTAATTTCATTGGCTATTCCTTTGCCATCACCTGGGCTAAGCCCCTCAATGTGTGAAGGTGGGCTCAAACTTGAAGATGTTGGCTAAAGCCTTGACTTCCTTGTGCCATTTCTCTGGATATAGTTTTTTCAGTGCTTTGATTTCATCACTGTAGAAGGCCTGCCTAGTTGTTCTGATCTTGCATTGTATTTTGTTCCTCAACTTGTTCCATAGGACAGTGTTCTTCTGGGAGAAGGCTTTCTGATGCTCTTGGATTAGGACCTTGATCTCCGCTGTCATCCATGTTTTGTCGTGGTTTTGCAGCCTCGCTGTTTTGGTGGGGAAGTACTCGTCCATCTTGGATTAGAGAGAAGTATGTGATATGTCACCAACCTCAGACTTAGAGTCTAATCATGGGAGGTAATCCATTGTCCAAAGGAACAGATGTTTGAGGTAGGCAGTGGCTGGAAAACCCTTTTCAGTGTCGTGCTCTGGATTTTTCTTTCCTTGTGTTGGGTAGTGATGACATTATGGTCACTTATGGCTAGTGGGTTCCAGATGGCAGGAACACAGTAGAAAGGAGACAGATTGGTGATGACCAGGTCAAGGATGGCTTCTCATCTTGTTGGTTGATTAACCATCTGCTTTAAACTGTGACTTTTACATAGCCTCCCCACATCCTGCCTGTTGAAATCTCCTCAGATGAAAAAAAGCAATGGCAGGGTGTTTCACTTGTAGTGCACCAATAGTCTCCACTAAGTGATCAATGAAGATATCACCCTGTGGTGAGTCAGATAGGAAATACATTGCACATATTGCAATTCTGGAAAGGAAGGCGAGGGAGGCGATATGATCTGACCTTAACCACTATGCACTAGTTTGTAATGTCTAGCATGTCAGGGGAAACTTTGTTTTGGAACCATGTCTCAGATACAATTGCTATGTCTGATTTAGTGTCCTTGAGACGCCATTCAAACCCGACTAGCTTGTTGCAGAATCGATTCTCCAATTCGGCAGATTTGACACTAGTCGGTTTCTTGATCGCAAATTCTGCAGACTCTTTGGAATTGGCCATATGGAATATTCTCTTTTAGCCTTTTAGGCGTCCTAAAGATTGATGTGCGCAAACAACCTTTTGTCATTTTTACAGATTTTAATGGCAGGGTTAATGCTATTAAGGTATTGGTGGAAGGAAATAAGTTCATCTTAGACCAGAACAGGCAAACATCATCAATATAGCATCCCTAACATGTCATCCGGTTAAAGAAGAGGTTTTAAGAAGGATCCAAAATGAAGTCATTTCCCCATTTACCTAAGTACAAACCAGCATAGGAAGGGCTGTAGCAAGCTCCCATGGCACATCCTTTGACCTGTTCAAAAATACGGCTCTGAAAGACAAGTATGTTATGATTAAGAGTCCATTCAGTCAGTGAGACAATTAATTCTGTAGGAGGCATCTCAGTTTCAGGTCTGGTACTCAAGAAATGGTGCATAGCTGCCAAACCCTGTTCATGCTCAATGGTGGTGTATAGAGACTCCACATCCATGGGGACTAAAAAGGGAAGCTGTACCTATACGGTTCAATTCCTTAACACATCTGGGGTGTCTTGAAGACGGGCTGGGAGTGATGCCAGAAAAGGCTTCATAAAGTAATCAGTGTACTTGGAGATGGGTTCTGTCAGGCTTTCATTACCCCTAATGACTGGCCTGGCTGGGAGGGGGGGGGGTGCTCAAGATTCTTGTGGACTTTTGGAAGAAGATAATAAGAAGCCATACGCGGGCTGACATTGAAAATAAATTTGAACTCATTGTCTGAAATGTAGCCATTCTCCTTAGCATCTGTGTGGATCCCTTTCAATTCAGTCAGGGTCGGAAAACGCTGTTTAAAAGAGGACATCGCATTATCACATCTTTATACTCCCTGACGAAGGCCATGCGGGCGAAACGCGTCAGAGTTTTTCAAAATCTTTGTTTCTATTGAACATGCCATAGAAATAAAGGCATTTAAATGAATTATATGAAGAGTGCCTTGGTCCTCCTTTCATTTTTGATGACGAATGTACCCCTTTTACCAAAGCGCACCTTCTGTCTACCAAAACCTCCTATTGTGTACCTTATAGCAGCGCTTCCCTTCATTCATTTTTCTACAATAGTTTGTTGGGAGTTTGTTGGGAGTTACAACCGGCTCTCTTTCCTCTTGGGCATCCTACGCAGTGGCGTGCAGTCAGCTCAGGCAGCGTAGGCAATGCTCACCCTGGGAGAATTTAATATGAAAAAATAAGGTGTTACGAAATGCTTATTTTCTGTTATTTCCTATTTTTTCTCAATGATTCAGGTGTTTTTTAATGCTCATTAATCAAAACATTTGCTAATACTACATCAAAACCTTAGGAAAGGCACCAGGGTACGCATGCCTCCCTCCCCATCCGTTCAAATCCATGCACATTGTTGACGTGCACAGCCACCAGTCACTGTTAATGGACAGGGTCACCGCAGGCCTAGCTGCTTTTCCTAGCTGACATTCGTTGAATGGGTATTGCATAAACATGTTGTGTGGGTAAACTCCGCACATTTGGGCATGTCTACATCATTTGGCGCGTGCATCCCGAACAAAATGGACACTATACTGCACCTCGAAAAAAAATCCAAGTTGGATTTCCAAGGATCCAGAAAGGCAGGCAAAAACCTGACCTTGACCCTACATCACAGGAAGGGACTGGAAACCATCTTATTGTTCAAACAAGAGGGGTACAGGATGAACTCCCAAGTGGCGCAGCGGTCTAAGGCACTGCATCTCAGTGCAAGAGGCGTCACTACAGTCCCTGGTTTGAATCCTGGCTGTATCACATCCGGCCATGATTGGGAGTCCCACAGGGCGGCACACAATTGGACCAGTGTCGTCCGCGTTTGGCTGGGGTAGGCCGTCATCATAAATAAGAATTTGTTCTTAACTGACTTGCCTAGTTAAATTAAAATAATGGCTGTGTGGCTGCTCTACCAGTAAGCCGCCTATACTGTTTCCACTGCCTGCTTTTCTCAACCGAGGACAACTTTTGGGTAGAAGGCGGCTGCAACCTCAACAAACTGTAAATAGTTCTGGTGGCCATATGATTCATTGTTCAGTAGTCTTATGGCTTTGGGGTAGAAACTGTTAAGGTCCTAGACTTGGCGCTCCGGTACCGCTTGCAGTGCGGTAGCAAAGAGAACAGTCTTTGACTTGGGTGACTGTAGTCTTTGACAATTATTTGGGCTTTCCTTTGACACCGCCTGGTATATAGGTCCTGGATGTCAGGAAGCTTGGCCCCAGTGATGTACTGGGCCAAACGCCCTACCTGCTGTAGTGCCTTACGGTCAGATGCCGAGCAGTTACCATACCAGGCTGTGATGCAACCGTTGCTCATGTAATCGTGGCAACTACAGTATGTGGAGTCATTGTATACCTTTGCTGAAAAATACGTAAAGTTAGCTAGACAATTGGAGACTTCCACTGTGTTTTCGGATACATCAAACAGAACACAGAATGATTTGTTTGAAACAGTCAGTGATGTGATTCGAAAGGACATTGAAGATGAGATTAATGCAGCCCCATTTGTTGCAGTAGAAGAAGATGAGACCACAGATGTTACAAACAAAGGCCAGATCTCTGTGATTTTGTGTTATGTGGCTAAATGCGAAGTCAATGAGGCGTTTTTGGGATTTGATGATGTGAGCGATGCCAAACGAGCTGTGGTCTTGGTGGATTATGTATTGTGAGTGCTGGGGGAGTGCAGCTGCGTTGAAAAGCTGGTAGCTCAAAGATATGATGGGGCCTCAGTGTTGGCATTACAGCTTAATTGGGTGCTGACCAAAATAAGACAAAAAGTGCTTGAAGCTACATGTATTCACTGTTATGCTCAAAAGTTAAACTTGGTGCTCTCACAGTCAGCGAAACGCATCCGTGTGTCAAATCTTTGTCAAGATGTTTTGATGATAGCAAGTTAGAGAGCCTGTCAACATATGCAAAGCATTTTGACTTCATTAGACTAAAGGCTGATCTTGTCCTACTGTACAGTTTGAAAATGGTACGGAATAACTGCAAATCCCTCAGACTTCATTGGATTTCATTTAAATGGACTTCATTTACAAGTAAAGGTAGGCCTAAATGCATTTTGGGGGGGCGGGTTAGGCTACTGTTGAATGAACATGAAAATAGGGTTGCTGTCCATTCAGCACCACAGAGTTAACCTGTAGGTTCATACAGTTTGAGTGGCCCCCGTGGCGCTGTCCATTCAGCAGTGCTGAATCCTGGCTGCGGCCTCAGATACCTTTGTATTTGTGAGAGGTATCTTGTATCTGTGAGAGGTATTGACATGTTGAAAGCACATATCTGTCTGTTTAAACAACTAGCACACATCTCAGACACCCATAAGATATTCCTCCAGAGGTCTCTTCACAGTCCCCAAGTCCAGAACACACTATGGGAGGAGCACAGTACTACATAGAGCCACGACTACATGGCACTCTATTCCACATTAGGTAACTGATGCAAGCAGTAGAATGAGATTTTTTTAAAACAGAACAGATAAAAATACACCTTATGGAACAGCGGAGACTGTGAAGCAACACAAACATAGGCATTGACACATGCACGTACACAAGGATTTTGTGTTGTAGATATGTGGTAGTGGAGTAGGGGCCTGAGTTGTGAAATCTGTTATGAATCTATTGTAATGTTTTTAAAATGATATTGCTGCCTTAATTTTGGCAGCAGCGAATGGGGATCCATAATAACTACAAATATTTATAAAAGATTTTAGTTTGTAGCATACTTCCTCATTTTCAGCATCGCCTATTCTTTAGTGGCTTTAATATTTATTTCATTTCATGAAGCATTGGATTTATCAAGCTAGAATTATGTTTTGATGAGACTATTTGACATTTTGGAAATGCATCTTTCAGTCATTTCGATTGATGATGTGGACATTTAATTTGAACCTTATTTACTATGTACCGTAGGTGTGTGTAACACTATTTCACACAGTAACATTATGTGTGTTTGTGTTTGCCAATTTCGTTTAATAGCCTATGTCACTCTGTTTGTTGGATCTATCTGTTGTATGGTGAACGTGAGATTCATCCAGGTCTATTTGGGAGAAAATCTGGCTTTGAGAACAGCTAAGTGCTTACCCAGCCAGCGACCTCACCACAACCACCGCACGCCACTGCAGGTTGTAACTCCTCCCCAAAATAGCAAACCCTCATCGCAAAACTCACTCGATCACCCACAAACCTTAAACAATGCACTACGGCAGCAAGTGAATGCTCACAACTGAATTCACATCACGCCTCCATGCAAACCCCTGCTAAGAACAATAAGCACTTACCAGCACACTTTCTATGCAATGCCCACTCTCTCTGCAACAAGCTAGATGAGTTTGAATGGCGTCTCAAGGACACTAAATCAGACATAGCAATTGTATCTGAGACATGGTTCCAAAACAAAGTTTCCCCTGACATCCTTGACATCACAAGCTAGTGCATAGTGGTTAAGGTCAGATCATATCGCCTCCCTCGCCTTCCTTTCCAGAATTGCAATATGTGCACTGCATTTCCTACCTGACTCACCACAGGGTGATATCCTCATTGATCACTTAGTGGAGACTATTGGTGCACTACAAGTGAAACACCCTGCCATTGCTTTTTTTCATCTGAGGAGATTTCAACAGGCAGGATGTGGGGAGGCTATGTAAAAGTCACAGTTTAAAGCAGATGGTTAATCAACCAACAAGATGAGAAGCCATCCTTGACCTGGTCATCACCAATCTGTCTCCTTTCTACTGTGTTCCTGCCATCTGGAACCCACTAGCCATAAGTGACAATAATGTCATCACTACCCAACACAAGGAAAGAAAAATCCAGATCACGATACTGAAAAGGAGTCGAGGAAGAAAATATATGGACATGTCTTTAGGACTGTATTTTTATATAGGTGTTTGTAATAATATTATTTGTGTGTTTGCCAATTTTGGTTAATAGCCTATGTGACTCTGGTGGTTGGAGACAGCTGTTGTACGGTGAGCTTGAGATTTATCAAGGTTTATTTGAGAGTAAATCTGGCTTTGGGAACAGCTAGTGCCTACCCAGCCACCGACCTCACCGCGCATCATTGCTCCTACGAAACAAGTCCGCTGTCTTTAGGGAAGCCTTGACGTCTGTGGTCATAGCTGTCCGCAAGATGTGTTGGTTGATGCAGAAGCAGTCGCGTTTTTCATCCAGTTTATTATCATGAAAGAGTTGTTCAATATTCGTGGTCTACTCTCAAAACACTTTCAAAAAACAAAACCATTTGTGCAAAAATTAAACATGAAAAGCCCTCAATAATTACTTACCGATTAAATTAGCAGCAGTAAATTCCAAGGCCGCCATCTCGGTGCCATGGCAACAACGTACCTTATACACACGCATGCACACATATCCACGCACAAGCCCACCACCGTGTACACACACACATATGCATGCGCAAACACACATGCATTCACACACAAACAACACCCCCCCCCCCCCCCCCTCCTCCCCCATCACACAACAACAAAACAGCAGATTAGCAGCGCACTACCATAGCCTTCCCTCCCCATAGAGTAATGATCTGTACACAACAACACATCCACTGCGGTGATTATTCATGACAGGCCCCGGGCCCATAGACATTCTACTCAGGTGCTGGTCTGGTCTCCAGTCTACAGAGCTCCAGATTAGTTGCTAGGTCGAAGGTAGAGCCAAACTGCTTTGCTGTAAAACGCTCTGGTTACATAGATGATAACAGGGCAGCATTGTGGGTAAATTATACATAACCTGCTGCTCCATTACCCCTCTCACACACACGCACCCATGCACACAGCACACGTATTACCACTCCTAGTTCTGCTGCTTTCTGCTGTCTGACAATTAGTCACACTAAACTGACCATAGGGAGAGAGAGATAGAGAGCGAGAGAGATAGAGAGAGCGAATGAGAGAGAGAGAAAGATAGAGAGCGAGAGAGAAATAAAGAGGGAGAGAGTGTGTTTGTTTTCTCTAATGAGGATGATTTCCATTCTGTTTAAGTTTTGTAGCTTCCTTCCTCTCATGGATTGAGTCATGCACCTCCTACAACAATATATGTTCAATGGTTTGAATGATAAGTTCCATCTGTTCATAACGGTTGAGGATAGTGTTATGTACAGCATTTTTCTGACATGATAAATTGCTACGAGGTGAATGTGTCTGTTTGATTTTCTATTGCAGATGTTTTCAGTAGCCATGTACTCCTATCTTGAATCGAAAGCAATTATGGATAGTGTTGTATATTTTATGACATGGTAAATTGATACAGAGTGATTTCACTGTTTGTATTACAGGAGAGGCGTCTCCATATGTATGTGGTGTATTGTCAGAACAAACCCAAGTCAGAGCACATCGTCTCCGAGTACATCGAGACTTACTTTGAGGTGAGTATCTCTTAGCAAACACTGTGACTCTCGTTTGAACAAAGCAACTACATTTCTGCAGACTCCCTCGTGGTAATGTTATTTCCCATTGATGTGATCATGGTAATGTTATTTCCCATTGATGTGATTGTGGGAATGTTATTTCCCATTGATGTGATTGTGGGAATGTCAAGTTTGGTCATGTTGATTGGTGGTTGTAGGAATGTAATATTATGTCACATTGATAGGCTATGGGAATAATGCTATGCCTTGTTCCCTGTCTTAGGGCAGTTAGGATCGCCACTTTATTTTAAGAATGTGAAATGTCAGAATAATAGTAGAGAGAACGATCTATTTCAGCTTTTATTTCTTTCATCACATTCCCAGTGGGCCAGAAGTTTACATACACTCAATTAGTATTTGGTAGCATTGCCTTTAAATTGTTTAACTTGGGTCAAACATTTTGGGTAGCCTTCCGCAACCTTCCCACAATAAGTTGGGGGAATTTTGTTCCATTCCTCCTGAAAGAGCTGGTTTAACTGAGTCAGGTTTGTAGGCCTCCTTGCTCACACACCATTTTTCAGTTCGGCCCACAAATGTTCTATGGGATTGAGGTCAGGGCTTTATGATGGCCACTCCAATACCTTGTCTTTGTTGTTCTTAAGCTATTTTGCCACAATTTTGGAAGTATGCTTGGGGTCATTGACCATTTGGAATACCCATTTGCGACCAAGCTTTAACTTCCTGACAGATGTCTTGAGATGTTGCTTCAATATATGCACATATTTTTCCTTTCTCATGATGCCATCTATGTTGTGAAGTGCACCAGTCCCTCCTGCAGCAAAGCACCCCCACAACATGATGCTGCCACCCCGTGCTTCACGGTTGGGATGGTATTCTTCAGCTTGCAAGCCTCCCCCTTTTTCCTCCAAACATAACGATGGTCATTATGGCCACACAGTTCTATTTTTGTTTCATTAGACCAGAGGACATTTCTCTAAAAAGTACAATCTTTGTCCCCGTGTGCAGTTGCAAAGCGTAGTCTGGCTTTTTTTATGGCAGTTTTGGAGCAGTGGCTTCTCCCTTGCTGAGCGGTCTTTCAGGACTCGAAATACTTTGTACCTGTTTCCTCCAGCATCTCTACAAGGTTCTTTGCTGTTGTTCCGGGATTGATTTGCACTTTTTGCGTTGATCTCTATGAGACAGAAGGCATCTCCTTCCTGAGCGGTATGATGGCTGCGTGGTCCCATGGTGTTTATACTTTTCAAATGATGTCAAGCAAAGAGGCACTGAGTTTGAACTTAGCCTTGAAATACATCCACGGGTGCACCTCCAATTGGCTTAAATGATGTCAATTAGCCTAGCAGAAGCTTCTAAAGTTATGATATTATTTTCTGGAATTTTCCAAGCTGTTTAAAGGCATAGTCAACATAGTGCATGTAAACTTCTGACCCACTGGAAATGTGATACAGTGAATTATAAGTTAAATAATTAGTCTAATCTGTCAACAATTTTTGGAAAAATGACTTGTGTCATGCACAAAGTAGTTGTCCTAGCCGAATTGCCAAAACTATAATTTATTAACAAGAAATTTGTGGAGTGTTTGAAAAACGAGTTTTAATGACTCCAACCTAAGTGTACTTCCTAAACTTCTGACTTCAACTGTATGGTTAGGTGACGGTAATATTATGTCACACTGATGTGTGGTAGTGGTAATGTGTCTGTAGGCCACATTAAGTCATATTGAGGACACGGTATATGGTTGAAGTAATGCCTCTGCGTGTATCCCAAACTTGTGGCTCTATTCTCATGTCTTGGATTGGAACCCGTGCTATGGTCCTAAAATAGAAACATAGAGCTATTTGGTATTGAAAAGAAGAATCTAATGCCTAAAATAACAACATACCTACTGTAAAACATGGTGGTGATGTTATTCTGCTTCCACTGGTCCTGGTCAACGGCATCATGAACATGGACCTTTTAGCTAAATACCTGGTTGCCTTTGCCAGGAGGTTGAAACTTGGCCACAAGTGGAGCTTTCAACAAGACAATAACCCCCAAGCACACATCAAAATACACAAAGAAACGGTCATTTGGCCACAAAATCAACATTTTGCAATGGCCATTTCAGTCTCTGGGTTTGAGCCCCATTGAAAACCTGTGGTTCATAAGCGCAGACGAAGGATATCAAGGATCTGGAAATATTCTGTATGGAGGAATGATCCAAGATCCCTCCCAATGTGCTCTCCAATCTCGTAAACATAATTGAAGGTATTGGAAACAGGGGTGCCAATACTTTTGACCCATATCTTTTTGAGCAAAAAATGTATTACTTGTACAACTGAAACCCCTCTGAATCAGAGAGGTGCGGGGGGCTGCCTTAATCCACATTCCCTGGCGCCCGGGGAACAGTGGGTTAACTGCCTCGCTCAGGGGCAGAACAACGGATTTGAACCTTGTCAGCTCTGGGATTAGATCCTGCAACCTTTCAGTTACTGGCCCAACTGTCACGACTTCTACCGAAGTCGGCTCGTCTCCTTGTTCGCGCGGCGTTCGCTGATCACCGGCTCTCTAGCCATCGCCGCTCCATTTCTCATATGTCCATTTGTCTTGTTCTGTACACACCTGGTTTTCATTCCATAATCACACTGCATGTATTTAGTCCTCTGTTTCCCTTCATGTCTTTGTGTGTAATTGTCGATTGTTATGTGAGATGTTCACGCGCTTTTGTTTCATGTTCCGTGTTTTTTGGGGCACTTTGATGTCATTTTGTGCCTATTTCTTGACCGGAATAAAAGTGCGCCTGTTAACTCTACTCTGTTCTCCTGCACCTGACTTTGCCTTCCGTACTCAGACGTAACACCAACACTCTAACCACTAGGCTACCTGCCGGCCCAACCACAGAATCTCCTTGTTTTTTTTTACAATTGTATTAGTACCAAGAATATACTATCGCTCAGTATTTGTACAATTAATATTATATCGTGTTTTTTGCTCATCTTTATCAAGGGTGCCAATCATTTTGGACCTAAGTGTATATGTTCATGAGAATGACTGTGTGTGTTTGGCCCTATCAGGAGCTGAGGCAACATCTGGGTCACAGGCTACAGCTGAACGACCTGCTGATCAAACCAGTCCAGAGGATCATGAAGTACCAGCTGCTGCTCAAGGTAACACACACAAACACACGCACATGCGCACAGACAGACGGTCGCGTAAACCTGCACAACGATAAGGTCGAATTCAATGTGGGAATGCACATAAAAGATGAGTGGCTATTTGAACAAGTCATGAACATCTACCTAGTACCAACCTTGTGCCTGTTGTACCTCTCTCTGGTATTCAAACTAATAAAACACCTCCCAGATGTCTTCACCTTACATAGCATTTACTCGTAAACCTTGAACGCTCTTGACTCCATGCTGTGTTTACGTGAACAGGACTTCCTCAAGTATTACACCAAAGCCGGGATGGACACAGAAGAGCTCGAGGTGGGTGTTCGTCTGATACAACTCATGCTATTACACTGTATCTACCATTCATCTACTATATAAACTCTCTAGGAATAGGTGATGACGAGAGGCAAGTGTGAGGCTGTGCGCTGTCTCTGTGCTATTAAGGGTTCTTTCTAGTCAAACAACCTGTATTCAGTAGTTGCTTGATTTAAATGACGTTCTCACTCTCTCTCTCTCTCCTTCACCATCACAGAAAGCGGTAGAGGTGATGTGCTTTGTGCCCAAACGCTGTAACGACATGATGAACGTGGGACGACTGCAGGGCTTTGAGGTAAGGCACTGCACTTAGGTCTCTCTCTTTCAAATACAGCTCTCACGCAAGCAAAATATTGTACTGTAAGCCAGTGTTTCCCAAACCTCTTCTCGAGTAACCCCAGGCCCAGCCAGTCAATGTATTTGATGTATTCCAGAACTGGCACTGTTGACTCAACTAATGAAAGGGCTTAGTGATTAGGTGACCATTTGAATCAGGTCAGCTACTTCTGGAAAACATCAACTAAGTGGACTGGCTGGGGGCTCAAGCCATAAGTAAGCCATGTAATCAACCCCTCTTCTCTTTTCACCCCGTGTCTCTTCCCTCCATCCTTCTCTTTCATCTCCAGGGTAAGATCACGGCGCAGGGGAAGCTGCTCCAGCAAGACACTTTCACAGTGGCGGAACAGGACAGCAGCTTCCTGTCCAGAGCCAAGGAAAGGCGGGTCTTCCTGTTTGAACAGCTGGTCATCTTCAGCGAGCCAATCGACAGGAAGAAAGGATTCTCACTTCCTGGTTACACCTTCAAGAGCAGCATCAAGGTAGGTCTCTCTTCTTTCCAGATTGTTTTTCCTCCTCTTTTCTCATTTTAGATTAGATTGAATGCATTACCTGCATAGGCTTTTAACCATAAGGAATCTAAACTAATTTGACTGTTACGTAACTTCTTTCAGTCCCAGATAATGAATTGCATGACTGATGTAAACAAACACGGTGTTTCTCCAAATCTAACATTGAGTACAAGTTCTTGAGTGTTCTTGGAAGCCTTAAAAGCATCTGTGTCTGTTTTATTGGTGAGCTATTAAATGACCCACACTCCAGGATGTCTTCCTCCTTCCACCAGATGGTAGTCAGATGTGATTTGTTCCCGGTGGATGGAACGTTACAGGAACGTTCAAATAAAAATGGTGGATGTAACATTACTGGAACATTCCGTTTGAAATGCATGCATTTGTGCTAAAGTATGTTTACTCAACAAACTCTACTCGAAATTTGGACACGTTTGTTGAGTAAAATTACAAATTCATGTTTGCTCAAAACAACTCAAAACAACACCCAACAGTATTGTATTTCCCAGCAGGTTGATTTTCAGAATTGTTTATTTCAATACCTGTGTTTTTGCATGTTTTTGCACTTTGATTGGTTGATTAATCTTATTCTACACAAACATAAAAAAAGTACATTTTTCGAAAGTACCGTAAACCTCAATTAATAGCCTGAGTGTTTATTTGCTTAAAGGCGCAATGGAATTAAAAACAAGTTCTTCCTGTGTTTTATATCTCCACACAATGAGGTTGGAATAATACAGTGAAAATGATAACAATGCCTGTTTAGTGTAAGAGCTGTTTGAAAAGACCGCCTGAATTTTCTTCCTGTTTGGTGGGATGGAGTGTTGGCCTTCCATGGTGACATCACCATGCGGAATATTTGTTAATAGACCAATAAGATAGAGCGATCCAAACTCTCTGCTAATAATAGCTCATTTTCAGTATTCCCATCCTCACTCAGACCACTCCAAGACAGACCTAGCTAAATACTTGCTTGAGAAATTGCCCTTTTCTAAACTATTTTTTTGCTGTCGTTGACCATTTTAATTGAAAACTATCACAGAAATGATTTGATTATGAGATAAAACGGCTGCATTGGACCTTTAAATCACACAAAACAGACGCTTATCAGAGACAGACTTCTATTTGAGCCAGGCGTCTATTTCCTTAATGCACACAGCTGTTGCTAATTTGCATAGTTCATTGTTTAATTCCAGCAATCACTTACAGCATTTGAATCAATCTCTTAATCTTCGGCACTAATGTGTAATCATTTACACACTGTGCCATGTTTCTTGTTTATCTTAGTATGCCTCTATACATTTTTTTTTTTAAATAAATCATTGCCTTGACAGAATAAGCATTACAGTCTTTGACTGTGCATTTTCGTCAGTTCTTCCTTTTCGCCACTAGAGGGCAATCATATGATTTCTAGGGGTCTGTACTCCACAAGTTGTTGAATGGTTTTGTGCTTGCCAGTTGGCTAGCAGTTCTCAGCTGTTAGTAGCCAATAGCTAGAAGTTTCTTACTTTCCCCCCAAAATGTATCATTTCCGTAATGTTCTACTCATTACTGAAGTATTTAATGTAACAAATAAAACATTAAACCTCATGGTAACTTCGTAAATAATTAATTTAGACCTGGCATTTATTTGAAACAGGCGTTTATTTGTTGAAATTTGTGCCATTGCCCGGTTATTAAAAAGAGACAGGCGGCTATTTGAGACTCTATATTTAATTTAAGTTTTGCGGTAATCTAATCTGTTAGTAGTTTGATTTATTGCACACGTTACTGAGATGGCTGTTCTAGTTTATTTGATTTGGGTTATTTCAATATCAATATTCCCTTTCCCTACCCCGTCAGTTATTGTGGATGCAGGTTGCGGTCGATTAAAAGTTCCAATTGTTGAATATCCTCACTCTGACTGGATTCAAATAGTCTCTACACATGGCATGCCAGCATAATGTGACTTGCAGGCTTGATGTGGCCTGTAAACCAGGAGTTTCAGACCACTGTGTAAGGGTATATCTAGGCACTCAAAGAAATACCTTATAATATATGTAATGTATTTTCATAAAAAGTTTGATTTTAAAGATAATATATTCATTTAGAAACTGACTTCAAGGCTACATTAATGAAAAGCATTAAAGTCATGGGCGGTAACTACAATTCACTCGAAAGGCAAGGCACTCTGGGAAGTATGCAAATAAAGTAGAATAAATTCAAAGTTGAGTGAACATTCAATTCAACTTGAGAATGTATGTTGGTTCAGCTACACTCTTAGAAAAAAAGGTGCTATCCAGAACTAAAAAGGGTTCTTTGGCTGTATCCATAGGAGAACCCTTTGAATAATCCCTTTTGGTTCCAGGTAGAACCCTTTCCACAGAGAGTTCTAGATGTAACGCAAGAGTTCTACCTGAAACCAAAAAGTGTTCTACCTGGAACCAAAAAGGGTTCTCCTATTGGGACAGCCGCAGAACCCTTTTGGAACCCTTTTTTCCAAGAGTGTATATGCCCACATTTTTGCAAACTCACAATCTTATTGCAGCTGGTTGCCTTACAGTTTTATATTGAATCAACGTCTTCTTCTTTTTATAAAGTGCAGGGTTGCTTTTCCAAAATGTGTAGGTTTCCCAGAAGTTCTGGTTCGTAATTCAGAATTCCCTGCTTATTCCATCCTCATTCTGGGAATCTCACAACCGGCAAATGTGGACATTTTGGGAAAGTTGCAACCCGGAATTATGCAACCCTACTGAATACACCTGTGCTTTGTTCCAGGTGAGCTGTCTGGGGGTCGAGGCTCCGGTGGAGGGGGAGGCGGGCCGATTGGTGCTGACCTCACGGGGGGCTGACGGGACTGTGGTGAGATACGTGCTGCAGGCCGCCTCCCCAGAGGTCTGCAGGGCCTGGGTCAACGATGTGGGACAGATCCTGGAGAACCAGAGGAACTTCCTCAACGGTAGGATCGGAGAAATACTGATAGAAAAACACAACAGCTTTACTTTCAGGATTCATATCTAACCCCATGCTGCCAACTTCCTCAATGGTAGGACAGGAGACACAGACAGACATCTTCTGCACAGTAAACAACCACTTACGTTTACTCATGTCTGGCCTTTCCCACTGTTCCCGGGCGCTGAAGACGTGGATGTCGACTAAAACAGCCCCCCGCACCTCTCTGATTCAGAGGGGTTGGGTTAAATGCGGAAGACACATTTCAGTTGAATGCATTCAGTTGCACAACTGACTAGGTATCCCCCTTTCCCTTTCAACTTCCAATTGGAGACATACTGGTGTAAAAACACAACATCCAGGAATCTTTACTAGTCACACGTTTTACGTTTGGCCTGATGCAATGTGAGCACTGAGCAGTAACGTTATCCAAAAGCAGTTCAGTACCAAGTCGACTTACACAAACAATAAAACTACAAAGACCAACGCTAATATTTTGACAAACATTGTGTCCCAAAATGAAATGTTGCCTGGTCTAAATCCTCTCTCTCTGTCTTGTACCATGAATTCACCCAGCCCTCCAGTCTCCCATCGAGTACCAGCGCAGAGAGGGAACCAACAAGTCTAACAGCCTGGGCCGGAGCATGAGAGCCCCCCTGTCTTCGGCCAGCAGTCCCCTGCGCCCCCACTCCTCGGCCTCCATCGACCGCCAGCGCCTGCCCTGGCTCCGGTCCTACAACACCTCCCTCCCCACCCTCTACCTGCCCAGCCAGGGGGGTCAGGGAACGGGCCTCCAGGGCCCCGCTGAGACACACACTCCCCGGGAGGTAAGGTTATACTGTATATACACATAGACAACACACACACACACACACACACAGCCGGAGGTAAAGGGCCCAGTCACACACACATACACCTCATTGACCTACAGCAGTCAGGGGCCAAACACTGTGCTTCTGTTTGACCACAAACAACGAGACACTGCCATCCCCGTTTAGCTTGCCGGACTGGAATGTGCTCCAGCCAAGCCTGACCGAGTGTACACCCCCCCCCCCCCCCCCCTTAGGCTTAGTTAGACCACATATCCTCTACAGACTACATGTCTGGATTAGGAATCCTTCAATTAAATCCTAACCTGAAATAATCTGAGATCTCATGAGAAACTTTTTTCATGCAACAAGAAAGAAAAAACAATCATCTGTTGGCTATCAGCTCTCAGTATCTAATGTTTAGTTGTGTTGTGTGTGTGTGTGTGTGTCTGCAGTCTCCTCTGGTCAGTAGGAACTCGCAGACAACAGTCTCGCCATCTCACGTCCAGCTGGCTTTCACTGACCCGTCTGGTCTGTCTCACTACTCTCAGACCCAGACCTCCCTGCAGTGCCAAGCGGGGTCCAGCGGGCTGCGTAGCACACAGGTATACACACGTACACGCACAGACACACAGACACACACAAAGTGCACATGCATGCAAGCATGCACACGCACACAGCACGCAGCACAGAAATAAACACACGCAGGGACAGAAAACGTTTTTACGTAATTACATGATTTACATCTCAATCTGCTCTTTAGGTTTATTGTAGGCATGATTTATCACCGACGTCAACAATATGAATAGGAAAACAAACCAGGGGGATCTGCTGGGGGACTAAATAAGAAATAAAACGGTTGATTGTATGGCAGAATAATGATCATTCTTATATGGTCATTTATGTTCATTAAAATATGAAAGGCTTTAGTAAATGGCAAACATTTGTACAATAGAGGGGGAACGTAAAGAAGGAATTTGCGCCAAAATGATAGTCAGGCTACTACTTCCTCTGTTGGCCAGAAACAGAAGAGAGAATTCTTTTTTTTTGTCTGAAACAAGACGTAGAACCAGAAATCGTATCCTGTTGTTGGCCGCTGTTGAGTGTCTTAACCTTGGACCTACCCATTAACTACACAACCCTCTGTTATTACTATGCACTTGTATCAAGTATAGACCATCTCTGCTTGCACTTAGCGAGTGGAGCCAACATACCTATTTGTTCTGACTATAGGCAGTTGTTCTATGTATTCACTCGGGCTGGATGGGGCCTATGGGTACATAAACAGGAAATAGCCTGACCCAGACACGGAAGTCAGAGACGCCGATCAATGGCCTAATTGTTCTTTCTCTCCCTCTCCCTCTCATGGTGGAATTTGCACATTGTGTTGTTGTGACGGATATATTGTAAACAGAAAAACAAACCACATTATGGCTGTCGCTGACATATACTGATCAAGAATATAAACGCAACATGTGAAGTGTTGGTCCCATGTTTCATGAGCTGAAATAAAAGATCCCAGATGAACAAAAAGCTTATTTCTCTTAACTTATGTGCACAAATTTGTTTACATCCCTGTTAGTGAGCATTTCTCCTTTGCCAAGATAATCCATCCCCCTGACAGGTGTGGCATATCAAGAAGCTGATTAAACAGCATGATCATGATGGCGGTGGGGTTATGGTGTGCGCCGGCTTAAGCTACGGACAACGGACACAACTGCATTTTTATCCATGGCAATTTGAATGAGATCCTGAGGCTCGTGGACGTGCCATTGCTCCGCCGTCCTCACCGACAATGCAAGGCCCCATGTCGCAAGAACCTTTTTGTTCAGCGTAGTAGCTCATTTGCAAAACATCTTTATTCGTTAACGTTTTGCCTTAAATACCCCTTAAAAAAAGATATCTACTGACATCTAAGATTTCTCCCCAGAGTTATACACAATGGCTAAAGTGAGGCATATGCCTCTCTTCGGGAAAAACGGCTATTTTAGCTACATTTCATGAAATCTACCTATGAAGTTGTAAACATATTTGAATCTGTGTCTCCTCCTCTCCCCCCAGCAGAGCGCAGGAGAGGGCTGCAGTACCAGGGGCCTGCCTGGTGAGGCTGTACCTCCTCCTGGATCTGTCTCTGGTCCATTGGCCGGCAAGCGCTCCAGCAACCTGGCCCAGCTCAATGAAGATGACCTATGAACCCTGACCCCTAGGAGGAAGGAGGTTCACGGACCACCACAGCTACAGAGAGAAAGCAGGAGGGCCTCCTCTAGGCTTACCATATGTTGATGCTATCGTTAACTTAAGGGTCCTTTTGAAGGTGGATGGGGTGCTTCTGTAAGGAGCAAGGACTGGATGGAGACTCCTCTTCTGGACTGTTGCTACTGCTTTTTCAGACTGTTACCCGGCGGTTCACCGACAGTCTGAGAGACATAAACCATGGTTCTAACGGAATATACAGTATACGCCTTTCATCTGATTCTTCTGAGCGATGTGATTTGAGGTTGAAGACGTGCCTCTGCGTGGCACCACTAATGGGTGGCACCCAGCTAGATGTTGCAATGGCTGAGGTTACGAAGGGCACTCAATGGACATTAGGTATTATGAGGACTTTGCTTGTTTTATTATGAGGACTTTGCTTGTTTCATTATGAGGACTTTGCTTGTTTCATTATGAGGACTTTGCTTGTTTCATTATGAGGACTTTGCTTGTTTCATTATGAGGACTTTGCTTGTTTCATTATGAGGACTTTGCTTGTTTCATTATGAGGACTTTGCTTGTTTCCTTTTCCATTTTGGAGAATTTCTATACAGTATATATTGTGCTGTCTGTCAGAGGGCTGTGGGATTTGTTCAAAGGAAGAAAAAAAATCCATTCCTGATTGGGGAGGTCACTGGAGAAGTGTCTGTGTGTGAGTGCGCACGCTGCAGGCATGTGTGTGTGCGTATGTGCGCAACATGCGTCTGTGTGTGCATGTGTGGGTGAAATGCGTCTGTGTGTGTGTAAATATGTGCGTAAATTGTGTGTTTTTTTTGTGTGTGTGTGTGTGTGTGTGTGCGTGCGTGTACAGGATTGGCGGCTTCTCTTCTTGTAAACAAACATGGATCTGAGGAGCTCTACTTTTCATTCGACTTTCTTTCTACTTTTCTCTCACACTGCTGGATTCTTCCGACAACTACTTCTATTCTCAGGCTGTTTAAAACATGAAGTCATTCCTCCACTGAGCGTATACAGTGCGTTACTCTCTGTAGACACTGAGGAGAGAGGACGGGATAACAGCAAATGCATTTGATCTGTATATATGTGGAACATTGGATTCATCTCTCATGGAACAGAATGGTTCTTACCGCAGAGAGAGTTTCCGGTGGATGAGAACGAGAGAACTCTCCCATGTTCTCTTATTCTGTTTGACCCGAAGTGGTCTCTTGTTTGATCTGGAGATTCCAGACTAAAAAGGAGTGAGGGAGCCCCCTGGAGACACTCTACAGGCATGACGTCACTCTACTGTCACTTCAGACTTAATGGTCTTTCCTTTGATTCCTTCTCTGCTCCCACCCTTTCTCTGTCTCTTTCTCTAAAAGTCAGAGGGAAGTGAGGACATGATTACGGTGGGAGAGAAGAGACGGGGAGAGGATGGGTGGAGAGGACACAAGGAATCGAGGAAAAACTCATTGAGATGTGGCGGGAGTGGTGGCCATGCCATAGCCAGCCTGACGAGAACGCTAGGGGACGATATTTCAAACATATGTTTTCTTGACGACAGGAGACATGAAGGGGTGGTATTGAAATGTGGTATGGTGTCACACAGTCTGTCACTGAAGTCCCCTGGCGATGTGCCACAGCTTTCTGCTGTATCCAATGATCTCTGCTGGCTCTCGCTACTCCAGCACGTTAGTACACGCCATACACCTGGCTCAGGCTTACATCTCTGGTTCTTTCGCTACTCCAGCACGTTAGTACACGCCATACACCTGGCTCAGGCTTACATCTCTGGTTCTTAGATAAAGGACAGCAGTTTAGAGACAGTTAACTACTTGGGTTGTTGTATCAGTTGACACTGTGGATATCAAGTGCTTCATCTGCATGCTCTGTGCTCATCAAAGTGAGACTTTTGCCAAAGGCGGGTGCTTTTAGTACTTCATGTACTTCGGTTCATACTGCTACTCTAATATATTGCCAACTGTTTTTTTTTTTTTACACATCAAAAATCAAATACATGTAGTTGTGATTTGTTTACTTCAATGCCCGACCTTTCATCTTCTGAATAGAACAACAACAACAAAAACGACTGTAAAACGAGAAGAGATAGAAGAGATGATTTCAGCTCTTGGTGAATTCTTCTCTGTAACCAGTAGAGGTCAGTGTAAGGCTTTCAAATACAGATGGCAGTCATTGGAGATTAGACAGCTGCATCAACGATCAATGTCTTCAAGTTACAATGCCCCCTCGAGCTAAATCTGTTTAAAATATCTCAATTACAGTGACTGTTTAAATTCAGAACATAAAAGTTTGGTCCCGAAAACTCCATCTCAACTCCCCAGTGCTCGTGGACTAAGGGGTGCTGTTTATAAATTGGACGTCATAGTGACGATTATTGCTCTGGCATTTTGTGCATGTTACTTAAATATGAAGAATACCCCTACAGAAATGAAGATAACTAAAGAATAGCAGGATAAGGGCTATAATGATGCCATGTTTGACTGAATAGAATCGGTTGTATTATATCAAATAAAAAGTATTTGAATTAAGAATTGTCTATTTTATGTCATTTCTGAAAGTATATCCCTCTAACATTGGGGCGGCAGGGTAGCCTAGTGGTTAGAGCGTTGGACTAGTAACCGGAAGGTTGTGAGTTCAAACCCCCGAGCTGACAAGGTACAAATCTGTCGTTCTGCCCCTGAACAGGCAGTTAACCCGCTGTTCCCAGGCCGTCATTGAAAATAAGAATTTGTTCTTAACTGACTTGCCTGGTTAAATAAAGGTTAAATAAAGGTAAAATAAAATAAAAAAAAACATTGAGATGATCTGAATATATGTTGAAATATATCACGAGTATTAATACATGGGAATAATAACCAATTCAGATTTATATTATTTAACTCTTATTTTACCAGGTAAATTGACTGAAAACATATTCTCATTTACAGCAACGACCTGAGGAATATTTACAGGGGAGTGGAGGGATGAATGAGCCAACTGGAAGCTGGGGATGCTTAGGTGGCCATGATGGTACAGTTGAAGTCGGAAGTTTACATACACCTTAGCCAAATACATATAAACTCAGTTTTTCACAATTCCTGACATTTAATCCTAATCCTAGTAAAAATTCCCTGTTTTAGGTCAGTTAGGATCATTTATTTAGTTTTAAGAATGTGAAATGTCAGAATAATACTTTAGAGAATGATTTATTTATTTCAGCTTTTATTTCTTTCACCACATTCCCAGTGGGTCAGAAGTTTACATACACGCAAATAGTATTTGGTAGCATTGCCTTTAAATTGTTTAACTTGGGTCAAACGTTTCGGGGTGCCTTCCACAAGCTTCCTACAATAAGTTTGGTGAATGTTGGCCCATTCCTCCTGACAGAGCTGGTGTAACTGAGTTAGGTTTGTAGGCCTCCTTGCTCGCACACGCTTTTTCAGTTCTGCCCACAAATGTTCTATAGGATTGAGGTCATACGTTGATCTCTATGAGACAGAAGGCGTCTCCTTCCTGAGCGGTATGACGGCTGCGTGGTCCCATGGTGTTTATACTTGCGTACTATTGTTTGTACAGATGAACGAGGTACCTTCAGGCGTTTGGAAATTGCTCCTAAGGATGAACCAGACTTGTGGAGGTCTACAATTGTTTTTCTGAGGTCTTGGCTGATTTCTTTTGATTTTCCCATGATGTCAAGCAAAGAGGCACTGAGTTTGAAGGTAGGCCTTGAAATACATCCACAGGTACACCTCCAATTGACTAAAATTATGTAAATTAGCCTATCAGAAGCTTCTAAGGCCATGACAACATTTTCTGGAATTTTCCAAGATGTTTAAAGGCACAGTCAACTTAGTGTGTGTAAACTTCTGACCCACTGGAATTCTGATACAGTGAATTATAAGTGAAATAATCTGTCTGTCAACAATTGTTGCCAAAACTATAGTTTGTTAACAAGACATTTGTGGAGTGGTTGAAAAACCAGTTTTAAATGACTCCATCCTAGGTGTATTTAAACCTCCGACTTCAACTGTATGAGAACCAGATTGGGATTTTAGCCAGGACAACGGGGTATATATATTCTAATCTGAAAATAAACCCTAAAAGGAAAAAGGACCTAACCCTGCTCATATATACAGAAATAGCAAGGAGGAAGGTCCCACCTTTTTAATTCTAGTGCCACATACCCCAGCCGAAACGAAAGAAAGTACCCTTCAAACAGCCCCTGAAGACAAATGCTGCTTTTCGACTGTAACACCAGTGTTACACTAGTGTATACACCCTTATGTTATACTAGGGAAATTGTGTTTCCATATCTCGGGCTGACAGTGAGGACCTGTGAAAAGCATAATCAACAACCTTTTGCATGATCAAAACAGTTGCTTTGTGAGAAGGTGTTAAAGTTCCCTGTTAGCCATTGTAATGTAAATGACAGCTGAAAAGTCGCAGTAGGCCTGGCTTTGGCCCCAATTCAAAGCAGGTCCTCGGGAGCCATGGTCAAATGAGACACGGGTGCCGGCCCATGTACAGCCTTTTGGGTAAAACTCTGTGTGGAAATGCACAAAAGAGATAACGCCTGGACAAGAAGGGACACCAGAAATCTGTTCTTCAGAATAAACACTCGCCCTGGTCCTGAGCTGTAGAGTAGAGCAGGTCTTGATTGTAAGATGTCTGGGATATATGCGTGGGGAGGGGGGGGGGGGGTATAAAGAGTATTAACTTTCATGGGGCTAAATCAAAGGGAGTTCCTATCACCAAGAGGGATTGTTAGTTGGTTAGTTCCCCTCGGAATAAAAGGTCACCCTAGGCAGTAAAGCAGGGCTGAACGTAACACAACTGTGATATATAGGAACTGGGGGGGGGGGGGGGGGGGAGAGAGGAGTGAGAGAGGTATTAACTTTCAAAATCAAAGGGCTTTCCTGTCACCACTGGGGGGGAGGGGTCTGAGCAACAGGGGTCCTATTCACGGGGGGAGTCCCGTCGAGTGGAGGGCCATTGCATCTGTTGTCTCAATCTCCTCCATTCAGAGAAAGAAAACAGCCATTAAAGCCACATGACTGTGAACTTGATTGCAGAAGGCCCACCCCAAACTGCCCCCGTCTCCCACAAACAGCCCCCGTCCCCAGTCAATGGTGGTCTCTCCGTGTTTACTTTGAGGTGTGAAATCTTTGAACATCCCCCCTCCACTCCCCATTTTTAAGAGGTGTTTGCTTCACACTTCAATGATACAATGACCCACCAGTTGTATTCTGAATGAATACAATGAAATTACATTTGAATGAAACGTTAGATATTTTGGTTGACTAGAATGCCGTTCACTGTATTAGGTGGAAGAAGGCAAAAAAAAAACATTTGAGTCTCACACTATCACTCTGAGAAAATAACATATAACATTGAATATATATTTGCTTTAGCAAGGAATTCCCGTTTATTCAAATGTACATGCAGTCTTAACTTCAACTAAGTTGTCTGTGAAAGTGATACATTATTTACAAAGTCTTCCAACAAATTGTGGTTTGTACACATAGGAATGGCAATTCACATTCTGATTAAATAACAAGAATCAATTTCAGCAACAGATGAAACTGAGATAGGGGTTTATATATCCATGAATAAAACATTATAACACTGATCCCACAATCAACCGTCAGATCAATATATACATTTGGCCAACAGCAAATTTCTTAAAATCAACCGATATGTGGTTTTCTTCATTCAGATACATTTTCTTCCTCGTGTAATTCACATTCCATTATCAAAAATGTTTCTGAATTCCAGATTCTAAAAGATGAAACGTGCAGAAAGTGGATCATTTGCATGTTACATAAATTTGCTGAATGATTTATATTTCAATATTACAAATTAAATCAAAAATAAAATGAAGACCTCGGGAATTCTTATTTATCATGACTATCTATTCAAGCTGCTATCCACTTTATTACTTAAAAACAGTCTTCGTTTTGATTTAAAAAAAATCAATCATACTGTATATTCTATTACCTTTAACACTAGTTTTTATGTTATTTTTGGACTTTTTATTACGACCTGTTATTTTTGGACTTTTGTAGTTGGCATTTGATTCTTGATTGATATTATGGCACTGCATTGTTGAGTTAGCAAGCAAGCATTTCACTGTACCGTGTGCACGTGACCAACCAAAACGTTGATTTGATTTGACCGTGGACATTGACAGCTGATTCATGTGGGAACCAGGTTATAATGTCACCACCATCAAAGATAAAGAGTGGCTACCCCCTTGCTATGGGAGATCATTTTTTGGTGCGACACCTAGAAATGCCCAGTGAACGCTCTGTGTCCATATCAACAATCCTGAACCTCGCCACTCGATTTGCTTCCCTTGTTGTGAAATACC
The DNA here is from genome assembly GCF_045791955.1 of Oncorhynchus clarkii lewisi. NCBI lineage: Eukaryota > Metazoa > Chordata > Actinopteri > Salmoniformes > Salmonidae > Oncorhynchus > Oncorhynchus clarkii. Next base: position 38,998,080 of record NC_092162.1, on the reverse strand, counting down.
TCTCAAAAAGCGTTTTGTTGACGGGATGAAAATGGTCACGACTACAGAGGTTAATAGTCTATAGGTTGTCCTTGTGGTCCGCACCACTCTCCCTCAGAGGGTCTGTGGCAGTTACAGTATCATCACATATTGCAGTCTCTTGGCTCTATATAGAGTCTATTGAATCCCCCCCTCTAGTCCGTTCTACTCTCTCTTGATATTGGCCAACAGAGAGTCTGACGTGTTCCCACCGGACCGGCTCTTCCTACTCTGGTGAGTCTTGACGTGTTTGGAGAGGTGGTCGCTCCTCATGAACCTCTTCCCGCACTGCTGGCATCCGAACCTCTTCTCCCCGGTGTGTGTTCTGAGGTGGCGTTGTAGCTCGTCAGAGCGCGTGAAGCTCTTCCCGCAGAACAGCCAGTTGCAGATGAACGGCCTCTCCCCGGCATGCCAGCGCAGGTGGGCCTTCAGGTGAGACGTCTTCTTGTACACCTTGCCGCACTCTGGGATATGACAGATGTGCAGTCGTTTCTTGCCAAACTCGAGTCCCCCGCCGTTGGCCTGGCAGTTGGGGCACTTGCAGCGACGGCAGCGGCGTGTGGAGGATAACAGGCCCTTGGAGGTGCCCTGTAGGAGGGCTGCGATTTGGGGCTGGTGGCCCAGGACCAGCTGCCGGCCCAGGGAAAAGGGGTGGTGGTTGGTGGGGCTTCCGTGGCCAGTGGTCTGGGGGAGGCTCCACCAGCCCTGCTGGCCCTCCTCCCCTACATGGTGTTGTCCGCCGGATAGATGGTGCCTGGCGGAGGATACAGAGTTCTGAAAGAAGCCGGGGAAGTTTTGTCCCACAGAGACTCCATTATGCTGGGGGTAGTACTGCGGCCCATTGGGGCCCTGGCTCTGGGATGAGAGGACCTTGACGGGGGAGAGCTCGAAAGAGTAGGCGGAGGGAGGCTCGGCCGGCGGAGTCAGGGGCAGCTCGTGGTGGTGGTGGTGATGGTGGTGGTGATGGTAGAGCGCGTGGGGGTGAGGACCCAGGCCAGAAGGCAGACTCTGTCCAGGGCCAACAGGGAACTGGACCTTGGGCACCGCGAATGTCATCTGATGTGCGGCTGCAGTGAGACTGGAGGCGCTGAGACTAGAACTAGGGGCCACCGCCACCTCGTTGCTCCAGAGCTGGAACATCCCGGAGGCTGAGCTCACCCCCACCGCCCCCTCATAGGGGAACTGGGAGCTCTCAGAGCCCACCGTGCCACCCACCTGCCAGGCCTGGCTACAGGTGGTGGCCAGGAAGGACAGGGCGTTGGGGGCTCCCTCTGGGGACGAGCTGGGGGTCCGGTCCTGGTGGAAGATGGATAAAGAACATAATTCACTAACTCATACTAATGACCCAGGCTAATCAATCTATCAAATTTTTTCATAAAGTACTTTTTTTTACATCACATGTTGTCACAGGATGCTTTTACAATAAGTCTGGTGAAACTTCAGGAATCATAGCAATTCAAGTGATTATTGTGTATTTAAAAAATGTATAGTGTGCAAATAACAGTAATTTCTCACGAGGTACTTTTATTTGTTCTTGAATATCAGATTCCAGAAGTTTTACATATACAAATGTCAACTACAATATCCACAAATATTTATTGACTACAACTATATCATGATACAGTTTCTGTGCAACTTAAAACTTCCTAACACTCTTTCATTCTGTCAGGTTTTAAAATAATAAAACGTTTACTTAGCTATAAACGGGACAGCCTACTGAACATCACATTTTAGAACTCTGCAGACTTATTAACCTTGAACAAATTATTGCCGCACATTTATGCAGACGCAATAAACTGTATAGAAGTGCCTATATCGATTCGTATCAAAACGATTACAAACCTGTAAAAAGGTGTGTAGAAAGTTGTCATTCCGTTGTATCGTCAGCGCAGCCATCTGTCCAAGCGCTCTGTGTCTCCGCACCTGCAACACGAGCTGCGCGGAAAGGCAGCGATGAACGAGTTTACCAGGGAAGGTGCGCGGTGTCGACGGAGAGAAGCGCACCAAGCACCCAGGTCTTGGATTGACCCTGAAACTAGAAACAGTCCTATCCAGAAACAAAGTAATCCTGTGTCATGCAAGGCAAGTGTCCGGTCCTCAGTCCGCTTGGTTACAACGCTTAAAATGGTCTGACTCCGAATGAATGACCAAACTAATTCCAGTTCATGTAGGTCCTCTTTTCAGTCACCAGCAGTCGCATACAACCACAGAGCAGAACGCTTCTTTGAAGTGCAAGTGAAGGAGAGACTATCGCAAGAAATCCTGTGGATTATTTCAAAGGCAGTTGCATGAGTTGTATCTTGTCTTTATAAAGAGGCAAGGTCCTCTCAACGGGGGTCTCCATGAGAACCAGTATGGAGAGGAGATGTGAGGAGGGGAGTAGGGAGGGGGGTTGATTGGGGAGGAGGGGGTTACATTGATAGTTGGTTGACGGAGAGGGTTGCTCATAATTTGCACTCAATTTCAACCAAATGCTGACCTTGCAAAACAACTCCTCCCTCAATTGTTCTGAAAAACTTTGAGGCGTGAAAAAGGTATTTAGTAATATCGTACAATTTGAGGGAGGGATGTGCTCTCGATTTTCTCTGCATATAAACTGCATATCAACGCGGATTTTGTTCAATAAATGGGCAACTTTATTACACGTGTAGGCTATTACTATTATTAATAATACGCCTGGTCGTAATAATAAGCGTCACCATTTGGCATTTCTGCACATAACATTATCAATATAGTTTAGAAGACAGAAAAATCTAAACCAAGATCACTCCATTTATTATTGCCTACAGTGCTTGGAACAACACAATTTGCACGAATGGAATAATAATAATTATTGTGCATTCTAAATATAATATTCTTAAATTGCTGAACTCTATCAGCAATGTCTACAGCGCTTGCAACATCGCCTGAAATTAAGTGGGGTCTTTACTTGTTATTTGATCTTCATGATAAGCAGTTCATGAGCAGTTACACGCGAAAATGCATGGCTTAAATTCTATTCAATGCACCAAAATGCAAAGCTATTTTGAGATGAATCACCCATCACAGAGCATTCAGAGTCAAATACATTGGTGATATATCATACCGGGGTGGAGATGGGCAATACATGATCAAATCAAATATGTTTCATCACAGAAACAAATACAACGCTTTTAAACTTTGTCCTTTCAGTTCTCTCTCCGTTTTCTCACGGTTACACCTTCCCAGGCTTCACTTGGGATCAGACTGTAAAGAATGTCACATCACCCTCATGACCATAACATTACATGTTTTCCCTCACAAAGCTAATTGATAAAAACCTAATCAAAGCCTCCCCAGTTCTCACTGCTAGGTGACACGTCAAATAGGTCCTGCCCTGCGTGACTCCCTCACCCTTCAGGGTCAAGGAAAGGCCATTACAGATCTACTGCATTAATACATGCAGATTGGGAGAGTTAATCTAATTCTGTAGATCTGTTAACCATTACAAAGTCAAGAGCTTAAATTTAAGTCGGGAGCTCTGCTCATTTCTCATGTAAATAGGAGAGCAAAGCCTGAGCCTCTCCTCTTTTGCTGTAAACCACATTATTCGCACATTTCGGCGGTTCTCAATGAAAGAAAATGCAGAGAACGTTGCAGAAAAGGATCAGACTTTGTTCCGTGTTAAATTAATACCTAACACCACTTTAGCCAAATGTATACATGAGTCATATACCTGTCATGTAAGGAATCATTTCCGAACAGTTACTTTGTGATTTAAAAGTTTGCGTCATTAGAAAAATATGACAGACAAACAAAATGTAGATTAAAGATTAAGAGGCAAATGTCATTTCAATCTGACCCTTTGGTATTTTGATGAATGGAAAACGAGGGTTCTACTAACTAGTTATTACCACACCAACACAGTACGTAATATTACTTATTTACAAAATAACTCGATTTTTTTCGAAAATAAACTTCATTTGAGGGGTCAGATACATAAGCATAAGGGTAGTAACCATTACTGATTAAGTTTGCCCTATGGCCGTTTGAGAAGGATATTTTTACCTGACCATTTGCATATAAAGGGGCTTGCAGGGAGAAGTGTGGGGCAGTGTTGCCTCTAATACATGCAGTGTGTTACAATTGGTCTAATAAAAAAGGGTAATGGCTAACATAGAAAGGAAATGCATAAAAACGTTATTTTTAAACAGCTTTCCGTGAATTATAGTTCATGCCTTCATGCCATTCTAATGCAAGGATTCATGCAATGACGGATGTCAATCATTTTATTTTGGTTTGACAAGAGATGATCTGTTAATTGGCGCATGAATATACAGCCTCGGCAAAGATCATGCAAGTGATGCATTTAGCGTGTGGTTGGTTGGCTCTTATCTCCGAATGACCTCGACTGAGGAAAGCCGATGGAGGACAATTCAGCTCTATTTTCAAAGGTTTTGTTCCGCCCACCCTTTCTGAACAGTACGAGATATCCATTAGATTTGCTGTAACCGTAGCTTGCCACCTGAAAACAAAAGCTAATATAGCTTTCCTCAGAAATGCAGCACTCAATTATGTTTGCCTCGTAAAACAGTATTTGTAATCAACATTTTGGAACAGAGTATTTTCACTTTGAAATCCAAGGTCTCTAAGAAAATGATCTGCCACCTTTGGATATGCACTGAGTACACAAAACATTAGGAACACCTGCTCTTTCCATGACATAGACTGGCCATGTAAGTCCACGTGAAAGCTATGATGCCTTATTGATGTCATTTGTTAAATCCACTTCAATCAGTGTAGATTCCCCCTTTAGATTTGTGTGTATTAGGTCGCTGTTTGGGAATTGTTAGATTACTTGTTAGATATTACTGCACTGTCGGAACTAGAAGCACAAGCATTTCGTTACACTCGCATTAACATCTGCTAACCATGTGTATGTGACCAATACAATTTGATTTGATTTTTATGAAGGGGAGGAGACAGGTTAAATAATGATTTTGAAGCCTTGAGACAATTGAGACATGGATTGTGTATGTGTGCCATTCATAGGGTGAATGAGAGAGACAAACGATTTAAGTGCCTTTGAACGGGGTATGGTATGTGCACCAGGCGCACCAGTTTGAGTCAAGAACTGCAATGCTGCTGGGTTTCTCACGCTCAACAGTTTCCCGTGTGTATCAAGAATGGTCCACCACCCAAAAGAACATCCAGGCAACTTGACACATCTCTGGGAAGCATTGGAGTCAACATGGGCCAGGATCCCTGTGAAACACTTTCGGCACCTTGTAGAGTCCATGTCCCGACGAATTGAGGCTGTTCTGAGGGCCAAAAGGTGTGGGGGGGTGCGCAACTCAACATTAGGAAGATGTTCTTAATGTTTTGTACACTCAGTGTAAATCCCCCAGTGCAACCTTTCAAAACATCGAATAGTATCATTCATGATTTTTAAAGGTAGAAATAAAAAAAAAAACATTTAAGATAAGGAAAACCAGTTGCAAACAAATCAAAGAGAGCAAGAGCTCTTCCAAGAAGGAAGACATCAAATATTAGTGCTGTCCCATCTTCAAAGCTCTAAGGTACCCAGGCTGCTGCTGCTCTGTGTCTCCTCTTGCTTTATTACCCAGCACAAGTTGTTAATTACCCTGATTCCTATTTCCTGTCCCCACTCCCCCCCCCCCCCTCCGCCTCCCCCTTCCCCACTGTACCGACTCCCTCCCAGATGAGGTGCTTTGAAGTGCAAAGTACCCTCTCCTCACTTTGAACTGTGAAAACAATGCTCATGTGGTGCTCTGCTTACTGCTTACCTTCCCTTCCCCATGTTAGCTCATTTAAATAGACCTGGATACATACAGCAAGCAGGCTTCCTTCTACACTATTTCATGGGACAACGAGAGAGTGTTTTCCAGAGAGCGAGCGGTCCCAGTGTTCAGTAAACAGCTGTTGTGATAGCAGGCAATCAGGCCTCACAACTGTAAACATCCAGGGAGGTGCTGGATTTTTATTTTATTTTGCCTTTATTTAACTAGGCAAGTCAGTTAAGATCGTATTCTTATTTTCAATGACAGCCTAGGAACAGTGGGCAGAACGACAGATTATTATTTAATATAGATATATATATATATATATATATATTAAATAATAATCTGTCGTTCTGCCCACTGTTCCTAGGCTGTATAAATATATATATATATTTACCTTGTCAGCTTGGGGATTTGATCTTGAAACCTTTACAAGTCCAACGCTCTAACCACAAGGCTCCCAGCCACCCCATAGGGTCAGATAGGCAGCTGGCCACCAACTTCAACACTGAGAATGTCTTGGCTGGCCTATCGAATATAATATTTTCTTAAAGCCATTTCAAGAATTTGAACTGAAATTATAATTGATGACATCCACATTTATGAGATATATTAGACACAAACTACCTGAGGCATATATATTTTTGCTTAGGATCATTGCTATATTGTGATGTTAAATGACATTTTATTTGTCACATGCGCCGAATACAACCTTACCGTGAAATGCTTACTTACAAGAATTTAACCAACAATGCAGTTAAGAAAATAGAGGTAAGAAAATATTCACTAAATAAACTAGTAAAAAATGTTTAAAAAAAACATGTAATAAGAAGTGCGGGGGTACAGGTTAGTTGAAGTAATGTACTGTACATGTAGGTAGGGGTAAAGTGACTATGCATAGATAATAAACAGCGAGTAGCAGCAGCATGAGGGGGGGGGGGTCAATGTAAATAATCCGGATTGCCCTTTCAGTTTCAATCTGTTCCGTTGATAAGGAAACAAAAATATCAATTTTCACCCATTACAGATGACAAACCACTAGCCATGCTGTTTTTGTCACCGATCAATTCCCTCTTTAAAGCATGCAAAACAATGCATGAAGAATATTCTAGTAGCTAGTCAAGCTGTTTTTTTTCTTCCCATTTCATCATCTTGCCTGGGGGGCAGTTTAAAAGCCCTCAGATCACTAAAATGTCCCAGCTGTCATGACCATCTGCACCCTAAAAGGCCATACAGCCACATAACAGAGGACAGAGGAGAGGAACTGCCTTTGTACTGGTGGCCCATGGGTATATCCCAAATGGCAGGCTATTCCCTACATAGTGCACCACTTTTGACCAGATCATGGGCCCTGGTCAAAAGTAGTGCTCTACATAGGAATAGGGTTCCATTTTGGAACGCAGCCTGTGTCAGAAGCTCCTGTTTTACAGCACCAAGCTGACTAAATGACCCTCATGTGACGAACAGTGGGCTAATGGAAGAGACAGGAGACAGACAGAAGGTTTAAAGCCTGCAGCTTGGCTGCACTGCTTTACTTTAGAAGCATTCAGAAGGAGAAAAAGGGGACAATATGGTGTGTAATTACCATGACAGTACTGTATTATTGGAAGGAGGACTAATTTCAACAGCTGAAGTTTACAGTAGGCAATATTATGACCATTTTAAAGTTCAATCGGGACATTTTTTCCTGACTCTTATGTGTTGGGGAGGAGAGTCGGGGGGATTTCAGTATATTTTGCAGGGAAATTAAACTTGTCACTCCGAAAACAACTTCCCAAAAGAGTGCTTAATAAATGATGATCTTTAGAAGTGATTTCTATGTAAATACTGTAAATACGGTCTCAAAATACTAAACAAACAGTATTGAAATGGTAGAAAGATTAAATTCCAGAATCCAGATGTTTAAAAAAAATATATATATCAGGGAATCCAGAATTCACACACCTGTGCAACTAGGCCCTACACCTGTCTATTAGCATGTATGCAAGCTCCAGCCTTCAGTCACCTGGGCAGACACAGACAGACAGCACACATCTCCACTTGTCAAAGAAAACTTTTATCAATACCAGGTGCACTTGAAGTTTGTTTGCATTTTGTTTTCCGGCACTCTTAACAACTTCAGAAGTCAGATCACAGGAGTGTGTGATCAAAGCGCCTTGCGGTTAGTTCTGGAAACACAGGAGTGCTACGCACGGCTTTGATACTCCACATCAATATTTCAATTCAACAATCGCTTGACATGCACCCGTACTCCCAGAGACGAAAGACGAAAGGAAGGAGTAGAGAGAGAGAGAGAGAGAGAGAGAGAGAGAGATCTAGGGAAGGTAGAAGGGGCGCTGTATTGAGGAACTAAGAGAGCTGGATTGATGGAATTGTTAACATGTCTTTTCCTTTCATAGCAATGTTGCACAAAGGCAACTGATCTTCTTTATAGCCGTTACCTTTGTGATTTTTGTTTCACATTTTTTCTTCACACTGTGTGATAGGGCATTATTGTCTTTTCTAGCCTTTCTACAACATAGAACTATCGTAAGCCCTTCTGTTTGTAGCAAACCGTGGCACGAAAAGGTCAGCAGAATTTGTTTTACAGGTTTTTATCAAAGGGGTATACATTCTCAGAAAAAAAGGGAATGGTTAGGGTACAGTATTGTTCCCTGGGGTACAAAAAGATGAAAATACACACCATGTACCTTCAGAGGTACACATGTAATCTCACATGGTACTGTTCGGTACCTTTTAGGGTACATGCGCGGATAATCTATTATAAAATGGTACACTTTTGTACCCAATATTTTGAATATAAAAAGATACGATCATCACATCACACTCTCAAAAACCATGGCCATCATTTTCATATTTCCCAGCATGCTCTATTGCAGGTTTATTTCTTTTTTACTGTTTGTTTCAATATGTGTGTTTTTGCATGCACATTGATTGATTTATGCTAAATAAAGACAAATACATTTTTTATAAACTAATCCAATCTGTTAGTAGTTGGACTTATTGCAACAGTTACTGTGATAGTTACTGTTACTCCAGTTACTGGAGTAAGCTGTCAATGTCAATAAGAATTTATTCTTAACTGGCTTGCCTAGTTAAATAAAGGTTCAATTAAAAAAAATACAAATTCTTGTGAAGAAGTATATTCTGTAATTAGTTACAAAACAATTGAAATGCAATCCATTATAGCTGCTGATATCCAACAGTCCATGATCAGATCTGTTGACCATGAGAGCATTTTGCAGATAACATGGGTTGAGGCATACTATCTAGGCTTGGAATGACATGTGGCCCATAGAAGCACTAAAGAGGTTAATCGAACTCGACCAAAACAATGGAATTGCCATGGAAACGCATGGGGGAAAGATCCCGAGTCTCCTCATTGCCCCCCAGCAAAATGATCCTACATTTAGGCTATTGTTTGTGTATTCCACACTATGTTGAGGTGAAAATCAGAATATAATACTGTATGGATGTCAACCCCAATACATGTTCATGTCGTCATCACCAATCAACTGCATTGCAGTTTAAAAAGACTGACTACTACCAGTGATTGTTGTATGCTAGCTATGCTAACAAGTTATAAGAACGGGCGTTAGCATTTAGCAGTCGCTTCTTATAAACCTTAAAAGGGAAAACTTCTACATGTAATGCAGCGAAAACAGCCAGATATACCCAAATCTAACTTTAGTAACCACATTGTGGGCCTTTTACACTACACATATCATGACAGATTTTATGAATATATACTTTGTTAGATTTTTGTTGATTGTGTGCCAATCTGGTCAATAAAACATCTGTGGTCCATTGACTCCTTTACCACATCTATTGTTTACCTGGTCATCAAAGACCACACGGGTGTTTGAAAGAGTTTCAAAGAGCTGTCAGTCAAGGGAAGCTCATTAATATAAGGTCCCCACCCACTCAGCGTGTTCTTTCAGTCTTCCTGATATTTTATTTAACTAGGCAAGTCAGTTAAGAACAAATTCTTATTTACAATGACGGCCTACACTGGCCAAACCCAAACGACACTGGGCCAATTGCGCTATGGGACTGCCAATCACAGCCAGTTGTGATACAGCCTGGATTCAAACCAGGGTGTCTGTAGCGACACCTCTGTCACTGAGATCCAGTGCCTTAGACCGCTGTACCACTCGGGAGCCCAGTAATGTCACCTTAGAAGCTTAGACATGAGGGAATGTACATGAAAACAACATACAATAAGTGTACTGGACAATTTATTGGTGCCTCTCTATTAAATCAAATCAATTTTATTTGTCACATGTGCTGAATACAACAGGTCTAGCTTACAGTGAAATGCTTACTTACAAGCCCTTAACCAACAATGCAGTTAAGAAAATAGAGTTATGAAAATATTTAGTAAATAAACTAAATAAAATCTAAATAAAAAGTAACAAAATAAAAAGTAACAATAATGAGGCTATATACAGGAGGTACCGGTACTGAGTCAATGTGCGCGGTTACAGGTTCGTTGAAGTAATTTGTACATGTAGGTAGGGGTAAAGTGACTATGCATAGATAATAAACAGCATGTAGCAGCAGTGTAAAAACAAAGGGGTGGCAGGGGGTGGGGGCTTCAATGCTATACTCTGCCTATACTCGGCCTTGTCTCAGGATGGTAAGTTGGTGGTTGAAGATATCCCTCTAGTGGTGTGGAGGCTGTGCTTTGGCAAAGTGGGTCGGGTTATATCCTGCCTGTTTGGCCCTGTCTGGGGGTATCATCGGATGGGGCCACAGTGTCTCCTGACCCCTCTCGTCTCAGCCTCCAGTATTTATGCTGCAGTAGTTTATGTGTCGGGGGTGCTAGGGTCAGTCTGTTATATCTGGAGTATTTCTCCTATCTTATCCGGTGTCCTGTGTGCATTTAAGTATGCTCTCTCTAATTCTCTCTTTCTTTCTTTCTCTCTCTCTCTCTCTCTCTCTCGGAGGACTTGAGCCCTAGGACCATGCCTCAGGACTACCTGGCATGATGACTTCTTGTTGTCCCCAGTCCACCTGGCTGTGCTGCTGCTCCAGTTTCAACTGTTCTGCCTGCGGCTATGGAACCCTGACCTGTTCACTGTGATTACTATTATTTGACCATGCTGGTCATTTATGAACATTTGATCATCTTGGCCATGTTCTGTTATAATCTCCACCCGGCACAGCCAGAAGAGGACTGGCCACCCCTCATAGCCTGGTTCCTCTCTAGGTTTCGGCCTTTCTAGGGAGTTTTTCCTAGCCACCGTGCTTCTACTAAAGGTCAACCGATTATGATTTTTCAACGCCGATACCGATACAGATTATTGGAGGACCAAAAAAGCTGATACCAATTAATCGGACAATTTTTTAAATTGATTTGTAATAATGACAATTACAACAACACTGTATGAACACTTATTTTAACTTAATATAATACATCAATAAAATCAATTTAGCCTCAAGTAAATAATGAAACATGTTAAATTTGGTTTAAATAATGCAAAAACAAAGTGTTGGAGAAGAAAGTAAAAGTGCAATATGTGCCATGTAAGAAAGCTAACGTTTAAGTTCCTTGCTCAGAACATGAGAACATATGAAAGCTGGTGGTTCCTTTTAACATGAGTCTTCAATATTCCCAGGTAAGAAGTTTTAGGTTGTAGTTATTATAGGAATTATAGGACTATTTCCCTCTATACCATTTGTATTTCATTAAACCTTTGACTATTGGATGTTCTTATAGGCACTTTAGTATTGCCAGTGTAATAGTATAGCTTCCTTCCCTCTCCTCGTTCCTACCTGAGATCGAACCAGGAACGCATCGACAACAGAGTTTGAAATGCTATTAGCGCGCACCCCGCTAACTAGCTAGCCATTTCACTTCGGTCAAACCAGCCTCATCTCGGGAGTTGATAGGCTTGAAGTCATGAACAGCGCAATGCTTGACGCGCAACGAAGAGCTGCTGGAAAAACGCACGAAAGTGCTGTTTGAATGAATGCTTACGAGCCTGCTTCTGCCTACCACTGCTCAGTCAGATCATTGTATGCTTGTATGCTCAGTCAGATTATATGCAACGCAGGACACGCTAGATAAACTAGTAATATCATCAACCATGTGTAGTTAACTAGTGATTATGATTGATTGATTTTTATAAGATAAGTTTAATGCTAGCTAGCAACTTACCTTGGCTTACTGCATTCGGGTAACAGGCAGTCTCTTGTGGAGTGCAACGAGAGGCAGGTGGTTAGAGCATTGGACTAGTTAACTGTAAGGTTGCAAGATTGGATCCCCCGAGCTGACAATGTGAAAATCGTTCCGGCCCTGAACGAGGCAGTTAACCCACCGTTCCTAGGCCGTCGTTGAAAATAAGAATGTGTTCTTAACTGACTTGCCTAGTTAAATAAAGATTAAATTAAAGGTGTAAAAGAAAAAAGAAAAATAAATATACCAGCAACAGTGTGTGAAAACCTTGTGAAGACTTTTACAGAAAACGTTTGACCTCTGTCATTGCCAACAAAGGGTATATAACAAAGTATTGAGATAAGTATTTGGTCAATAACAAAAGTTTATTTTCCACCATAATTTACAAATACATTCATTAAAAATCCTACAATGTGATTTTCTGGATTTTTTTTCTAATTTTGTCTGTCATAGTTGAAGTGTACCTATGGTATACTCTCAACCACCTTCATGAGGTAGTCGCCTGAAATGCATTTCAATTAACAGGTGTGCCTTGTTAAAAGTTAATTTGTGGAATTTCTTTCCTTCTTAATGTGTTTTGAGCCTATCGATGAAACTGGCTCACATGAGGACGGAAGACCCAGAGTTACCTCTGCTGCAGAGGATAAGTTCATTAGAGTTACCAGTCTAAAATATTGCAGCCCAAATAAATGCTTCACAGAGTTCAAGTAACAGACACATCTGAACATCAACAGTTCAGAGGAGACTACGTGAATCAGGCCTTCATGGTCAAATTGCTGCAAAGAAACCACTACTGAAGGACACCAATAAGAAGAAGAGACTTGCTTGGGCCAAGAAACATGAGCAATTGACATTAGATCGGTGGGAATATGTCCTTTGGTCTGAATTTGAGATTTTGTTTACAACCGCCGTGTCTTTATGAGACATAGAGTAGGTGAACAGATGATCTCTGCATGTGTGGTTCGCACCGTGAAGCATGGAGGAGGTGGTGTGATGGTGTGGGGGTGCTTTGCTGGTGACACTGTCAGTGATTTATTTAGAATCCAAGGCACACTGTCACGACTTCCGCCGAAGTCGGTCCCTCTCCTTGTTCGGGTGGCGTTCGGCGTCACCAGCCTTCTAGCCATCGCCAATCCACTTTTCATTTTCCATTTGTTTTGTCTTTGGTTTTGCACACCTGGTTTCAATTCCCCAATTACATGTTCATTATTTAACCCTCTGTTTTCCCCATGGTTTTTGTGCGTGTTTGTTTATTACAAGTTTGGTCAATGTTTGGTCACGAAAGTGCTCTGGGACGTGTTTAGGGGTTTCCGTCGGTGCGACTACGGTGGAATATCCAGACAGGGTCTCCACGTGAGCATCCCCTCTGAATATGCCGATTTGGCTCTCGCCTTCTGTAAGAAGAAGGCGACTCAATTACCACCCCATCGACGGGGGGATTGTGCGATAAATCTCCTGGTAGACGCAGCACTTCCCAGGAGTCACATGTATCCTCTCTCACAGGCGGAGATGGCGGCTATGGAAACATATGTCTCAGAATCCCTGGGGCAGAGCTACATTCGGCCCTCCACTTCACCTGCCTCCTGAAGTTATTTTTTGTGAAGAAGAAGGATGGAGGTCTGCGCCCGTGCATTGACTATCAAGGTATCAACCAAATCACTGTGAGGTACCTGCTGCCTCTCATAGCCAGTGTGATAGTCAATGCACGGGGCGCGCTTCTTCACAAAATTGGATCTCAGGAGCGCTTACAACCTGGTGCGTATCCGGGAGGGGGACGAGTGGCAGACGGCATTTAGTACCACCTTAGGGCACTATGAGTACCTTGTCATGCCGTACGGGTTGATGAATGCTCCATCAGTCTTCCAGGCATTTATAGACAAGACGTTCCGGGACCTGCATAGGCAGGGTGTAGTAGTGTATATCGACGACATTCTGATATACTGCGCTACACGAGCCGAGCATGTGTCCCTGGTGCGCAGGCTGCTTGGTTGACTGTTGGAGCATGATCTGTACATCAAGTCTGAGAAATGTCTGTTCTTCCACCAGTCCGTCTCCTTCCTAGGGTACCACAATTCCCCTTCAGGGGTGGAGATGGAGAGTGACCGCATTTCAGCCGTGCGTAATTGGCCACCACGGTAAAGGAAGTGCAGCGGTTTCTAGGGTTCGCTAACTACTACCGGAGGTTTATCCGAGATTTTGGTCAGGTAGCGGCTCCCATTACCTCACTGCTGAAGGGGGGACCGGTACGACTGCAGTGGTCGACTGAGGCGGACAGGGCTTTTGGTCACCTGAAGGCTCTACCTCGGCTCCCATGCTGGCGAATCCGGATCCCTCTTTGGCGTTCATAGTGGAGGTGAACGCGTCCGAGGCTGGGATAGGAGCCATGCTCTCACAGCGCTCGGGTACACCACCAAAGCTCCACCCCTGTGCTTTCTTTTCGAGGAAGCTCAGCCCGGCAGAGCGAAACTATGATGTGGGGGACCAGGAGCTGTTGGCTGTTGTCAAGGCTCTGACGTCGTGGAGACATTGGCTTGAGGGGGCTAAACACCCTTTTCTCATCTGGACTGACCACCGCAATCTGGAGAACATCCGGGCGGCGAGGAGACTGAACCCTCGCCAGGCAAGGTGGGCCATGGTCTTTACCCGTTTTGTTTTCACTCTGTCCTACAGACCAGGTTCCCAGAACGCTAAGGCAGACGCACTGTCCCGGATGTATGACACAGAGGAAAGGTCCATGGATCACACTCCCATACTTCCGGCCTCTTGCCTGGTGGCACCGGTGGTGTGGGAGCCGGACGCGGACATCGAGCGGGAGTTACGCACAGAGCCCACTCCCCCCCAGTGTCCAGCTGGGCGTCTGTACGTTCCATCTGCTGTCCACGACCGTTTGATCTATTGGGCCCACACGTCACCTTTCTCTGGTCATCCTGGCATCAGTCGGACGGTGTGTTGCCTTAGTGGGAAGTACTGGTGGTCCACCTTGGCCAAGGACGTGAGGGTTTATGTTTCCTCCTGCTCGGTGTGCGCCAAGAGGTGGGTACTGTCACGACTTCCGCCAAAGTCGGTCCCTCTCCTTGTTCGGGCGGCGTTCGACGTCACCGGCCTTCTAGCCATCGCCGATCCACTTTTCATTTTACATTTGTTTTGTCTTTGTTTTACACACCCGGTTTCAATTCCCCAATAACATGTTCATTATTTAACCCTCTGTTTTCACCGTGGTTTTTATGCGTGTTTGTTTATTGTAAGTTTGGTCCATTGTTTGTGGACCTGGTGTTACTTCATGTATTTTGACATTTTGTGTTACTTGTGTTACTCATCTCCGCTGTCCTGCGCCTGACTCCTCTGCATCAGCTACACCCAGATCCTTACACACACTTAACCAGCATAGCTACCACAGCATTCTGGAGCGAAACGCCATCTCATCTGGTTTGCGCTTAGTGTGACTATCATTTGTTTTTCAACAGGACAATGTCCCAACACCTCCAGGCTGTGTAAGGGCTATTTGACCAAGAAGGAGAGTGGACTATTGCATCAGATGACCTGGCCTCCACAATCACCCAAACCTCAACCCAGTTGAGATGGTTTGGGATGAGTTGGACCGCAGAGTGAAGGAAAAGCAGTGCTCAGCATATGTGGGAACTCCTTCAAGACTGTTGGAAAAGCATTCCTCATGAAGCTGGTTGAGAGAATGCCAAGAGTGTGCAAAGCTGTCATCAAGGCAAAGGGTGACTACTTTGAAGAATCTAAGATATATTTTGATTTGTTTTATACTTTTTTGGTTAGTACATAATTCCATGTGTTATTTTGTAGTTTTGATGTCTTCACTATTATTCTACAATGTATTCTACAAAATAAAGAAAAACCTTTGAATGAGTAGGTTTGTCCAAACCTTTGACTGGTACTGTATATACAATATATTAGAGCCATAAGCCTATATCTCGCATGTGAATGCTTGAAAAAGAAAATACAATTCAAAGTAACAAAATGTGATGTCATATCAGGTAAAAGTGAATTACTTAGATTGTTGGGGAGTGGGAGAGGAGGGGGACCCATGTTCCCTGCTTCAATCAAGCAGGCTTCAGCCACCCACTTGGCTTCAGTCACCCCCAAGATTGAAGCAGGATACAAATCCAGTTATGACATCCTCCTTGTCAGGCCTCACACTGTGCAAACACGAGTCCTGGGATGGACAGCTTGCGCAGCTTCCTCACATACGGTGCTGGATCTAGCGTGACCTAGTTGAAGAGAAGATGTAAATGGGAAATGTCTGTAAATAGGTAATTCATTGAATTTCCTTTGATTTGTGATGCGTCAATTTGTTGATATAGTGATCTAATCATTCTACAGTATGTTTTCTGGTGTTTTTGAAGTACTGTTTTAGAAATGTGCAATATTTGGTCGTGCCCTTTGTTGTGAAATTTTTCAATGTTCGTATTTATAATTTTTGTGTGCCTGAAATGCTCAATTGATTTGAAATGAAAAGCTATTACTTACAGAATGTTGGGTCTGTCTTCACAGCATACACCCCCTTCTTTGCCTTTGGAAAGCTGGTTTAGTGCCTGGGAAGCTGTGCAGACAGAGTAGATGTTGAGATTTCTAAAAATGTCAATCAGTACAGCTTGATGATAGTTGAGAGACAAAAGGAGATGGAAAATGAAATAATCCCCCCCCCCCATCATCAAATCAAATGTTATTGGTCACATACACATGGTTAGCAGATGTTAATGTGAGTGAAATGCTTGTGCTTCTAGTTCCAGCAGTAATATCTAACAAGTAATCTAAAAATTCCCCAACAACTACCAAATACACACAACTCTAAAGGGATGGAATAATAATATGAAAATATAATTTTCCTTCCAACTTCAACTGTAAAAATATATGGATGAGCGATGGCCTACCGGCATAAACAAGGTGCATTTGATGGTATAGGGTACTGTATATACATATGAGATGAGTAATGTAAGATATGTTAACATTATTAAAGTGGCATTGTTTAAAGTGACTAGTGATTCATTTACTAAAGTGCCCAGGGATATGAGTCTAGGTAGGCAGCAGCCTCTCTGAGTTAGTGATTTCTGTTTAGCAGTCTGATGGCCTTTAGAGAGAAGCTGTTTTTCAGTCTCTCGGTCACAGCTTTGATGAACCTGTACTGACCTCGCCTTCTGGATGGTAGCGGGGTGAAAAGGCAGTGGCTCGGGTGGTTGTTGTCCTTGATGATCTTTTTGGCCTTTATGTGACATCGGGAGCTGTAGGTGTCTTGGAGGGCAAGTAGTTTGACCCCGGCAATGCGTTGTGCAGACCACACCACCCTCTGGAGAGCCTTGCGGTTAAGGGAGGTGCAGTTGCCAGGCGGTGATACCAGGCGGTGATACAGCTCGACAGGATGCTCTCAATTGTGCATCTGTAAAAGTTTGTTAGGATTTTTGGTGACAAGCCAACTTTATTCAGCCTTCTGAAGTTGAAGAGGCGCTGTTGCACCTTCTTCACCACACTGTCTGTGTGGGTGGACCATTTCAGTTTGTCTGTGATGTGTGAGGAACTTAAAACTTTCAACCTTCACCACTACTGTCCCATCGATGTGCATAGGGGGGTGCTCCCTCTGCTGTTTCCTGAAGTCCACGATCATCCCCTTTGTTTTGTTGACATTGAGTGAGAGGTTGTTTTCCTGACACACACACACTCCAAGTGCACTCACCTCCTCTCTGTAGGCTGTCTCGTTGTTGTTGGTAATCAAGCCCACTACTGTTGTTTCGTCTGCAAACTTGATGATTGAGTTAGAGGCGTGCATGTCCACACAGTCATGGGTGAACAGAAAGTACAAGAGGGGGCTGAGCAGGCACCCTTGTGGGGCCTCAGTGTCGAGGGTCAGCAAAGTGGAGATGTTGTTTCCTACCTTCACCACCTGGGGGCGGCCCGTCAGAAAGTCCAGGAACCAATTGCATAGGGTGGGGTTGAGGCCCAGGGCCTCCAGCTTAATGATGAGCTTGGAGGGTACTATGGTATTCCTCTTGTCCAGATAGGATAGCACTGTGTGCAGTGTGATGGTGATTGCATAATCTGTGGAACTGTTGGGGCTGTATGCAAACTGAAGTAGGTCTAGGGTGGCAGGTAAGGTGGAGGTGATATGGTCCTTGACTAGTCTCTTAAAGTACTTCATGATGACAGAAGTGAATGCTATGGGGCAGTAGTCATTTAGTTCAGTTACCTTTGCCTTCTTGGGTACAGGTAGCCATCTTGAAGCATTTAGGGACAGCAGACTGGGTTAGGGAGCGATTGAAAACGTCTGTAAACACACCAGCCAGCTGGTCTGCACATGCTCGGAGGACGAGGCTAGGGATCCCGTCTGGGCCAGCAGCCATGCGAGGGTTAACACGTTTCAATGTCTCACTCACGTTGGCCACGGAGAAGGAGAGGGGGGGGGGGGGGCGCAGTCCTTGTTAGTGGGCCGCAACGGTGGCAAAGAAGGTGTTTAGTTTGTCTGGAAGCGAGACGTCGGTGTCCGTGACATGGCTGGTTTTCTTTTTGTAGTCCGTGATTTCCTGTAGACCCTGCCACGTACGTCTCGTGTCTGAGCCGTTTAATTGCGACTCCACTTTGTCCCTATACCGACATTTCGCTTGTTTGATTGCCTTACGGAGGGAATAACTACACTGTTTATATTCTGCCATATTCTCAGTCCTCTTTCCATGGTTAAATGTGGTGGTTCGCACTTTCAGTTTTGCGCAAATGCCACCATCCATCCACGATTTCTGGTTAGGGCATATTTTAATAGTCACAGTGGGTACTACATCTCCAATGTACTCCTTATAAACTTATTCACCGAGTCAGCGGAACATTTTCCCAGTCCGCATGATCAAAACAATCTTGATGCGTGGATTCCGATTGGTCAGACCAGCGTTGAATGCTTCTAGTCACAGGTACATCCTGTTTGATTTTCTGCCTATAAGACGGTAGGAGCAAGATGGAGTCGTGGTCGGATTTTCCGAAGGGAGGGCGAGGGAGGGCCTTGTATGCATCGCGGAAGTTAGAGTAGCAGTGTTCAAGTGTATTGCCTGCTCAAGTGCTACAATCAATATGCTGCTAAAACTTAAGTAGCCTTGTTCTCAAATATGCTTTGTTTAAATCCCCAGCTACAATAAATGCATATATGGTTTCCAGTTTACATAGAGTCCAGTGAAGTTCCTTGAGTGCCGTCGTGGTGTCTGCTTGAGGGGGTATATACACGTCACGGGCGTCGTAAGAAGCAGAACAAGGTGCAGCGTGGTGAACGTACATATTCCTTTTTATTAGAATGTCAATAACAATACAATACAAAAACAATAAACAATACAAAACGACCGTGAGGCTTAACAGGGCTATGAAGCCTCTGAAAAAGTCAACTACCCACACTGAAAGGAGGGAAAAAGGGCTACCTAAGTATGATTCCAAATCAGAGACAACGTTAGACAGCTGTCCCTGATTGAGAACCATACCCGGCCAAAACATAGAAATACAGAAACATAGAAAACAAAACATAGAATGCCCACCCCACATCACACCCTGACCTAACCAAATAGAGAAATAAAAACGTCTCTCTAGGGTCAGGGCGTGACAACACAGCTGTGACGATAACTGATGAGAATTCTCTTGGGAGATAATATTGCCAGCATTTTATTTGATTGCGTTCCTGTATATTGTTATGATTGCACCATGAGTGGTTAATCATGAATCATACATCCCCGCCCTTTTTCTTCCCAGAGAGGTGTTTATCTCTTTCGGCGCGATCAATTAAGAAGCCCGGTGGCTGAACCGACTCCGACAACGTATCCCGAGAGAGCCATGTTTCCGTGAAACTGAGAATTTTACAATCTCTGATGTCTCTCTGGAAGGCAACCCTTGCTCTAATTTGGTCTACTTTGTTTTCAATAGTCTGGACATTGGCGAGTAGTATACTTGGAAGCTGTGGGCAGTGTGCACACCTACGGAACCTGACCAGGAGGCTGCTCCGTCTGTCTCTTCTGCGGTGACATTGTTTTGGGTCGGCTTTTGGAATAGATCTACTGTCCTAAGTGGTGGTTCCGAACAAAGGATCCACATCGGGAAAGTCTTATTCCTGGCCGTAATGTTGGTAAGTTAACGTCGCTCTTATATCCAATAGTTCTTCCTGGCTGTATGCAATAACACTTAAGATTTTCTGGGCTAACAATATAAGAAATAATACATTAAAAATCAATAGTGTCAGTGTGGTGTGAGTGTGCTTGTGTGTGTAACCT
This sequence comes from Oncorhynchus clarkii lewisi, assembly GCF_045791955.1. Lineage (NCBI taxonomy): Eukaryota > Metazoa > Chordata > Actinopteri > Salmoniformes > Salmonidae > Oncorhynchus > Oncorhynchus clarkii. Next base: position 38,977,870 of record NC_092162.1, on the reverse strand, counting down.
TTATTTAAATAGGCAAGTCAGTTAAGAACAAATTCTTATTTACAGTGACGGCCTACCCCGGCCAAACCCGGACAACGCTGGGCCAATTGTGCGGCGCCCTATAGAACTCGCAATCACGCATGTGATACAGCCTTGATTCTAAACCAGGGACCGTAGTGACACCTCTCGCCTCAGTGCCTTAGACTTCTGCGTCCATGTGTGTGCGTTAACTATTTAACTGTACTAGAATGCTTAAAAGGCTGCTAAAATGTATAATATCGGTTATCGGGTTTTTGGCAAGGAAAATATTGGATCGTTATCGGCAAAAAATGGCATATCGGTGCATCACTAGTGACTATAAGGTGTGTTACAGAAAACATACCGTCAAAAGTCAAAAGTGCCACAGTTACAGCAGAAGCCACGGTGTCAGACTCAAACTCTGATACTTACGCTCCTGTTCAAAAGTTTGGAGTCACTTAGAAATGTCCTTGTTTTTTAAAGAAAAGCTTTTTTTTTGTCCATTAAAATAACATCAAATTGATCAGATATACAGTGTAGACATAGTACCCACAAAACACCAGTCTCAACGTCAACAGTGAAGAGGCGACTCTGGGATGCTGGCCTTCTAGGCAGAGTTCCTCTGTCTAGTATCTGTGTTATTTTGCCCATCTTAATATTTTATTTTTACTGGCCAGTCTGAGATATGTCTTTTTATTTGCAACTCTGCCTAGAAGGCCAGCATCCCGGAGTCACCTCTTCAATGTTGACATTGAAACTGGTGTTTTGCTTGTACTATTTAATGAAGCTGCCAGTTGAGGACTTGTGAGGCGTCTGTTTCTCAAACTAGACACTCTAATGTACTTGTCCTCTTGCTCAGTTGTGCACCGGGGCCTCCCACTCCTCTTCTGGTTAGAGCCTGTTTGCGCTGTTCTGTGAAGGGAGTAGTACACAGGGTTGTACGAGATCTTCAGCTTCTTGGCAATTTCTCACCTTAATTTCACAGAACAAGAATAGACTGACGAGTTTCAGAAGAAAGTTCTTCATTTCTGGCCATTTTGAGCCTGTAATCGAACCCACAAATCCCCGGATTTTGTGTTAAATGCTCTACAACAAAGCTTTCTTAGTGTCCAACAAGCTTCTCTACCATTAACCTTGTTCTGAACACCTCCAAAACAAAGGTCATGTGGTTTGGTAAGAAGAATGCCCCTCTCCCCACAGGTGTGATTACTACCTCTGAGGGTTTATAGAGCATGAGGTAGTCACCTCATACAAGTACTTGGGAGTATGGCTAGACGGTACACTGTCCTTCTCTCAGCACATATCAAAGCTGCAGGTTAAAGTTAAATCTAGACTTGGTTTCCGCTATCGTAATCACTCCTTTTTCACCCCAGCTGCCAAACTAACCCCGATTTAGATGACCATCCTACCCATGCTAGATTATGGAGACAATTTATAGATCAGCATTTAAGGGTGCTCTCGAGCGGCTAGATGTTCTTTACCACTCAGCCATCAGATTTACCACCAATGCTCCTTATAGGACACATCACTGCACTCTATTACTCTTCTGTAAACTGGTAATCTCTGTATACCTAACACAAAACCCACTGGTTGATGCTTATTTATAAAACCCTCTTAGGCCTCACCCCCCCCCCCCCCCCTATCTGAGATATCTACTGCAGCTCTCATCCTCCACATACAACACCCGTTCTGCCAGTCACATTCTGTTAAAGGTCCCCGAAAGCACACACATCCCTGGGTCACTCGTCTTTTCAGTTCGCTGCAGCTAACGACTGGAACGAACGGCAACAAAAACTGGACAGTTTTATCTCAATCTCTTCATTCAAAGACTCAATCATGGACACTCTTACCGACAGTTGTGGCTGCTTTGGGTGATGTATTGTTGTCTCTACCTTCTTGCCCTTTGTGCTGTTGTCTGTGCCCAATAATGTTTGTACCACGTTTTGCGCTGCTACCATGTTGTGTTGCTACCATGTTTTTGTTATGTTGTGTTGCTACCATGCTGTGTTGTCGTCTTAGGTCTCACTTTATGTAGTGTTGTCTCTCTTGTCGTGATGTGTTTTGTCCTATATTTATATTTCATGTTTTTAATTTTTTATCCCAGGCCCCGGCCTTTTGTCTTTTGGTAAGCCGTCACTGTAAATAAGAATTTGTTCTTAACTGACTTGCCTAGTTAAATAAAAGTTAAATTAAAATTAGTGTCACGACTTCCGCCGAGGGTGGCTCCCCTGTCTGTTCGGGCGGCGCTCGGCGGTTGTCGTCACCGGCCTACTAGCCGCCACCGATCCCTTTTCCCTTGTCTGTTGGTTTAGTCTTATTAGTTGCACCTGTTTCTTTTGTGTTTCTTGATTTCTGGTCTATGTCAGCCTGTTAGGCCCGCTGGGGTTAGTGCGGGATTATTTTGTGTTCACTGTCGGTGTTGGATGTATTTTCTCTCCGGATCGTTTTGTCCTGTGAGCTTGGGCGGGTCAGTGTTTCTGTGTCCTGTGTTTGGCGTGACCGTTTTTGTGCCGGAGAAAATAAATTGAACCCTCTGCTCTCTGCGCCTGACTCCTACCCTCCACACCTAGTAACCCGTGACAAGTAGCCTGATTTTTCATCCATTATCCTCCTCCTACAAGGCCTAGGCCCATTTTATGCAGTTTTTTCAGTAGTTGCCCTGGAAGCAAGTAGTACTACCCAGTACCCACACAGTCAGAGAATAGATTAAGGTTTCCTACACAGTACTTCTATGTTAATTCATCTCCCCATTACAACATTCAAAATTGATGATAACGAATTTACGGAGGAAAAATAAATTGTTTATTCATTGCTGTGTAAACTAGACTAAAAATACTAATTCCCCACAATACAATACCTGTCTATTGTCATATTCTACCACATAATATGAATAATAGAAAAAGCAAGGGGTGAAACAAAAGGAAAGAACAATGGGACTGATCAATCAAGAAGCGGCACCAACACACACACGCACAACAGAGGTAAAAAAAATAAATGAGTTCAAACACTTGCCAATGTGATTTCACAGGCATCAAGTTAATGTGGGTATTGTATTGTGCTGAAGCTTGGACCCCTGCCAGTTTATCTTACAGTGTTGTAAGAGTGACAGTGGATGACGTGAGCATGTGTTACATTGACAATGGTGTCTGATCTGAGCTAATATACTCTTATGGGATTGACTGTTGTCTCATATTCATATTAGGCTGTCCCCAAACTGTACCTGAGCTACAGTATCCTTGCTACGACAAGGCCACAGAAATTCAGATGGCGCCACAACAAATAAGATGAAATGGAGGAATACTCAAAAAGGACTCAAGACGCATAAACAGGACTGCCTCGGACTTGGTTGTCTGCTTAGCCAGGGGACTCTGATGCCAGATAAAGTGAGTGGCAGCAGTGGCATGTGTCCAACCTAAACCAGTGGTGCAAAAGCAAGAAGCCGAAACACAATGGCAGAGAGACTCCGTCAACACCTGCAGCAGCGCGCTTCCCTCCCAGAGCCGTAGACGTATTTGTAAAGTTACGCCTTATACACTTCTGATGCCACTAGCTGTTAGCCCTCTCAGTCTCCGTCTACAGCTCAGCCCCTGTAATGTCGAGGGAAGTGTCACCCTGTCACCACCGTACCAGGGATCAACCCGCTGTGTGTATTATGAACCTCTCTCAGTTTTGAGGAGGCAGGGGAGAAATGACAGAGAGACTCTTTCATCTAATCCGCGTGGCGTAATTTGCACCTCAGTAAATTTAATTGATGACTACTGATCAAATACACTCCTTTGAAAAAAAAAAATGTTTTTTTTTTCTGGTAAAAAGAATTCTTAATGCTACTGATGAGGTGGTGTTGATGGATCAGTTTGGGGGAGTTTTGATCTTTAAAGTAATGGAAAGAGGACAATAACAGAACCAATCTACTAAAATAAAAATCTACAATCATTTTCTTTGTCTTTATTTTATGGGAAATTACCCAAAACCTTGAGCCAAGAATGTCAACTGCAATGAGAGTGTTATTAGACAATGTCCATTATGATAAAACCGATTATAACGGACAAACAAATCAAACATAAAAATATTTACAATGTTCCTATATCACAATAATCAGTGTAAACAGACACTTTTGTTAGGCAATTTAAAACTGTATTATGTTCTGAAAATGATTTATGCAACGAGGTAGAAAACAACCTACACATGGCAAATGATTCAATAGACGAACGTCTATAGATACTGTATAGACTCAGTGTTCATATTATTTCCCCATTGTAATTCTTAATAAAAGTTTCTTATAGCTCCAGTAGCTTAGTACAGTAAGCTACCCACCTATTCTGTGTTGTATGATGTACTCTGTCCTCCTGAGGTCTAACCTGAGCCTCAGTGTCACTCAGAGAAAGTGGTAGTGACAGTCTCTCTTCTCACTGTCAACGTTACGCTGCTCTGTGTATCCAACTAACTAACTAACCAACCTCCGTTCCCTGGTTCTCTCATTCCCACAGCTGAACCGAACAGAAGGCATGTGCTTTGCAAAACAAACCAACAAAATAAACTGAAAAGACGAACAGATCAGATGAAAGACTAAACAACATGGCCTGGTAACAAACATGCCCCCTGGCCATGACACTTCCTCCTTCCTCCTCCTAAGTAGGTTACCCCAATTTACCACTCCTCCTGATCTCAGTTCTCACTTAAACAGGTTAGGAGGAACTTTGTAAAGTTCACCACCTTGGTAGGTCAAGATTGATAATATTGTAGGACATTTTCTTCGATAAAAATGAAGACCAGGGATACAATTAATACCCTCACTCAAGCCTGCTGCCGAACAAACACTTCAATCTATTGATGTTGCCTAACTAATTGTAAAGCAGGGACTCCAAAAGCAGATGTTGCATTTCAAAGCAGTTCTGAGCAAGGAGACAGGTTATGATTTATGCTAAAACATGTGGCTTCAAAGCGCCGAATGAGGCTTCTAAACAAATTGAACAAGTCAAGCACTATTCACCCAGGACCGCGTGAAAGCCTGGTGCATGCAGATCAGAGGCGCGCGGCTGCCGCTTGTAATATCGCTCACCAGAGGAGCGGTCCCGCTGGGGGTAGCGGCAGCGCAGAGAGGCTAGCGCTGAGCAGCGGTAGGCAGCAGAGACGGGAATAGTGTTGAAACGTCGAACACAGCTGCAACACCTGTGCAGCAGAAAATATAACCCCCCCCCCCCCCCCTCGATTCGTCAGCTTGATAGGAGGGGTAGTGGAGGAGGAGAGGAAGAGAAGGGGTGGGCAGCACCTTGAGACTTGACACCCTTTCTGCGGCTGGCACCATTATTTGGGAGGAGATCGAAGAGGCAGTAAAGAGATACACAAGGCATGTGTCAACAATCAACATACTGATGCAATTCTAGTAAGCATATTACTGTATTAAATAAAGCTGGGTTACTTGGTGGAAGGAGGAGGGGGGGTCTTAGTTAAATGTGTTTATCTCTGTTGTCTTCCAGATGTGTCACCTAAAGGTGCAAAAGGTGTGTTATAATAATTACAGACCATCTGATCCCAAACTGGACTGTCGCAGCAGTTCGCTACTCATCTCTAATGGATCTCTGACAGAATGTGACCTAACAGACACTTCTCTTTCCAGGGCTCACTTGAAAACGAAATTCCTATCTCAGTGGAATTTTCAATATTGATTAGAAAGGGCGAAACAGGCAAGAAAATAAATTATAATGCGATGGATCAATATACTACAAATTTGTATGTCAATTCTGTATTGAAATCTAATAAGAACAAAGCTAACTGAGTAATTTTTTTTTTTTTTTTAAATCTACAGAAGTGTGGAAGGAGCTTGTTTCATACCAGCTTCTACACTACAGAAGTATTTTCCCCATCTTGATTTGACTCCCCTATATATCAAAAGACAGGCTGTATATTCTTATTAAGGACTTCACTCTTAAGTCATTTTTCCTTCTGTTTTCTTTCATTTGATGCAAGCTAAATTGGGACAGAGAGAAATGAATAGCTACATTTCTAATTAACTTCATAACATCTGCACTTGTTCTGCCTTTGAGAGAGGCAGTGCACTTTTCTTTTAACCTATTCCAACACATTTGCATACCAAGGTAAATCTTGATGCTGGCACTCTTACAGAAAGAAAAGAAGAGCGAGAGGAAACATTTTCAAAAATGGAAATGAACCCTCACTTGTGCGTGTAGATCAAAGGAGCAGAATTATTCAACTTTTTGCCATTGCTTGATCTTTAAAAAAGAAGAAGGAAAAAGTAGGGGATGAATCTGGATCGATGAATCTGGATGGACAAATCTGTTTGAGTTAGATGGAGGAATCAGTTTAAGTTAGATGGGTTCTCTGGTTGTTTCACGAGGGTCCCATTTTATTCTTCTGGGGTATTTACAAAACTGATCCATGATCTATCCATCCTAGTACCAGTCTGTTTACCTAATATTCCACTCCTTGTACTCCGTGTCATATGCCAAAGAGGTCATGGTTAGCACAACAAAGATTAGTAAAGAGTGGAATGATAGCTAAACAGACCGATACCCAGGCTATTGTTAGTTCTGTTTGAATGTATGACTACTTGATTGTACAGGACTCATTAAAAGCATTCCAACAGGAATAGTTACGATGAATTCATTCTTGTTCAGCCCTTTCTATCTCAATTTACACTGAGTATACCAAACATTAAGAACACCTTCCTAATATTGAGTTGCACCCCCCTTTTCACTTCAGAACAGCCTCAATTCGTCGATGCATGGACACTACAAGGTGTCGAATGCGTTCCACAGGGATGCTGGCCCATGTCTCCAATGCTTCCCACAGTTGTGTCAAGTTGGCTGGATGTCCTTTGGGTGGTGGACCATTCAGACCACACACACAGGAAACTATTGAGTGTGAAAAACCCAGTAGCGTTGCAGTTCTTGACACAAACTGGTGCGCCTGGCACCTACACTACCGGTCAAAAGTTTTAGAACACCTACTCATTCAAGGGTTTTTCTTAATTTTTTACTATTTTCTACATTGTAGAATAATAATGAATACATCAAAACTATGAAATAACAAATATGGAATCATGTAGTAATCAAAAAATAATTTTATATTTTATGTTTGTGATTCTTCAAATAGTCACCCTTTGCCTTGATGACAGCTTTGCACATTCTTGGCATTCTCTTAACCAGCTTCACCTAGAATGCTCTTCCAACAGTCTTGAAGGAGTTCCCACATACGCTGAGCAAGTGTTCGCTGCTTTTCCTTCACTCTGCCATCCAACTCATCACAAACCATCTCAACTTGGCTGTTGTCGGGGGATTGTGGAGAACAGGTTACCTGATGCAGCACTCCATCACTCTCCTTCTTGGTAAAATAGCCCTTACACAGCCTGGAGGTGTGTTGTTGTCATTGTCCTGTTGAACAACAAATGATAGTCCCATTAAGCCTCCTTTGGCCGCCTTTTCTTCCAGTTCTCTGCTGCCAATGACTGGAACAAATTGCAAAAATCACTGAAACTGGAGACTCATATCTCCCTCAATAACTTTAAGCATCAGCTGTCAGAGCAGCTTACAGATCATTGCACCTGTACATAGCCAATCTCTAAATAGCCCACCCAACTACCTTATGCCCATATTGTTATTTGTATTTTATTTGCTCATTTGCACCCTAGTATCTCTACTTGCACATTCATCTTCTGCACATCTATCCCTCCAGTGTTTAATTGCTAAATTGTAATTATTTCGCCACTATGGCCTATTTACAGTTATGACTTAGAATATGTGGACAACTATAAATACCTAGGTGTCTGGCTAGACTGTAAACTCTCCTTCCAGACTCATATTAAGCATCTCCAATCCAAAATTAAATCTAGAATCGGCTTCCTATTTCGCAACAAAGCTTCCTTCACTCACACTGCCAAACATACCCTCGTAAAATTGACTATCCTACCAATCCTCGACATCGGCGATGTCATTTACAAAATAGCCTCCAACACTCTACTCAGCAAATTGGATGCAGTCTATCACAGTGCCATCCGTTTTGTCACCAAAGCCCCAAATACTACCCACCACTGAGACCAGTATGCGCTCGTTGGCTGGTCCTCGCTACATATTCGTCGCCAAAACCACTGGCTCCAGGTCATCTATAAGTCTTTGCTAGGTAAAGCTCCGCATTTGTCTCACCTCACTGGTCACCATAGCAACACCTAGCATGTGCTCCAGCAGGTATATTTCACTGGTCATCCCCAAAGCCAACACGTCCTTTGGCTGCCTTTCCTTCCAGTTCTCTGCTGCCAATGACTGGAACGAATTGCAAAAAAAAAAATCACTGAAATTGGAGACATATCTCCATCACTAACTTTAAGCATCAGCTGTCAGAGCAGCTTACCGATCGCTGCAGCTGTACACAGCCCATCTGTAAATAGCCCATCCAACCAACTACCTACCTCATCCCATATTTGTTTTTGATTTTCTGCTCTTTTGCACTCTAGTATTTCTACATGCACATCCTCATCTGCACATTTGTCACCCCAGTGTTAATTGCTAAATTGTAATTACTTCGCAACTATGGCCTATATACAGTGGGGCAAAAAAGTATTTAGTCAGCCACCAATTGTGCAAGTTCTCCCACTTAAAAAGATGAGAGAGGCCTGTAATTTTCATCATAGGTACACTTCAACTATGACAGACAAATGAGAAGGAAAAAAATCCAGAAAATCACATTGTAGGATTTTTAATTAATTAATTTGCAAATTATGGTGGAAAATAAGTATTTGGTCAATAACAAAAGTTTATCTCAATACAGAGGTCAAACGTTTTCTGTAGGTCTTCACAAGGTTTTCACACACTGTTGCTGGTATTTTGGCCCATTCCTCCATGCAGATCTCCTCTAGAGCAGTGATGTTTTGGGGCTGTTGCTGGGCAACACGGACTTTCAACTCCCTCCAAAGATTTTCTATGGGGTTGAGATCTGGAGACTGGCTAGGCCACTCCAGGACCTTGAAATGCTTCTTACGAAGCCACTCCTTCATTGCCCGGGCGGTGTGTTTAGGATCATTGTCATGCTGAAAGACCCAGACACGTTTCATCTTCAATGCCCTTGCTGATGGAAGGAGGTTTTCACTCAAAATGTCACGATACATGGCCCCATTCATTCTTTCCTTTACACGGATCAGTCGTCCTGGTCCCTTTGCAGAAAAACAGCCCCAAAGCATGATGTTTCCACCCCCATGCTTCACAGTAGGTATGGTGTTCTTTGGATGCAACTCAGCATTCTTTGTCCTCCAAACACGACGAGTTTAGTTTTTACCAAAAAGTTATATTTTGGTTTCATCTGACCATATGACATTCTCTCAATCTTCTTCTGGATCATCCAAATGCTCTCTAGCAAACTTCAGACGGGCCTGGACATATACTGGCTTAAGCAGGGGGACACGTCTGGCACTGCAGGATTTGAGTCCCCGGCGGCGTAGTGTGTTACTGATGGTAGGCTTTGTTACTTTGGTCCCAGCTCTCTGCAGGTCATTCACTAGGTCCCCCCGTGTGGTTCTGGGATTTTTGCTCACCGTTCTTGTGATCATTTTGACCCCACGGATTGAGATCTTGCGTGGAGCCCCAGATCGAGGGAGATTATCAGTGGTCTTGCCAGCCTGGTGCAGGTCTACAATTTTGTTTCTGGTGTCCTTTGACAGCTCTTTGGTCTTGGCCATAGTGGAGTTTGGAGTGTGACATTTTGAGGTTGTGGACATGTGTCTTTTATACTGATAACAAGTTCAAACAGGTGCCATTAATACAGGTAACGAGTGGAGGACAGAGGAGCCTCTTAAAGAAGAAGTTACAGGTCTGTGAGAGCCAGAAATCTTGCTTGTTTGTAAGTGACCAAATACTTATTTTCCACCATAATTTGCAAATAAATTCATAAAAAATCCTACAATGTGATTTTCTGGATTTTTTTTCTCATTTTGTCTGTCATAGTTGAAGTGTACCTATGATGAAAATGACAGGCCTCTCTCATATTTTTAAGTGGGAGAACTTGCACAATTGGTGGCTGACTAAATACTTTTTTGCCCCACTGTATTGCCTTACCTCCTTACTTCATTTGTACACACTGTATACAGATTTTTCTATTGTGTTATGGACTGTACGTTTGTTTATCCCATGTGTAACTCTTTGTTGTTTTTGTCTTACTGCTTTGCTTTATCTTGGCCTGATTCACGCAGTCTCCTCTGAACAGTTGATGTTGAGATGTGTCTATTACTTGAACTCTGTGAAGCATTTATTTGGGCTGCAATTTCTGAGGCTGGTAACTCTGATGAACTCTGGGCCTTCCATTCCTGTGGTGGTCCTCATGAGAGCCAGTTTCATCATAGTGCTTGATGGTTTTTGCCACTGCACTTGAAGAAACGTTCAAAGTTCTTGAAATGTTCTGTATTGACTGACCTTCATGTCTTAAAGTAGTGATGGACTGTCGTTTCTCTTTGATTATTTGAGCTGGTCTTGCCATAATATGGACTTGGTCTTTTACCAGATAGGTCTATCTTCTGTATAGTTTTGATGTCTTCACTATGATTCTAGAAAATAGAAAATAGTAAGAATAAAGAAAAACTCTTGAATGAGTAGGTGTTCTAAAACTTTTGACCGGTAGTGTATTACCATACCCCGCTCAAAAGGAACTTCAATATTTTGTATTGCCCAATTTAAGTCTCAATTGTCTCAAGGCTTCAAAATCCTTCTTTAACCCGTCTCCTCCCCTTCATCTACACTGATTGAAGTGGATTTAACAAGTGACATCAATAAGGGATCATAGCTTTCACCTGGATTCACCTAGTCAGTCTGTCATGGAAAGAGCAGGTGTTCTTAATGTTTTGTACACACAGTATGGGCTTGGGTACTGAGTAGCACATGTTACTTAGACATGACTGAAATAAAATCCTCTTGGCATCTTTTGTAACCCACTGAAACACACTGAACAGTATTCAAAAGAGTACAGGAATAAGGAACAGAAACAGACAGACACCTAATGGTAATTCAGATTGTTCAATGAAAAATGTTCCAAATCATGTAGTTGTTATTGTAGATAAAACATTGTTCTTCTTAACTACTCATGGGAGATGTCCAGAACACATTCCTGTACCACCCCACTAGGGAGAGCTCTTGAGACAGCAGTAGGGTTAGTCGGACAGCAGTAGAGGTCTGTGAATGGTACAGGACAAATAATGGACCATAGCCCAGGCCTGGTTTAACACGAGTTCAACTTAACACATACTTTTATTTTACAGTACAACTGGACAGGAAAACAAATGTAGTGTAGTTGGTCACCCACTTCAGCCATTTCTAACTTCCCAACTAGTGCATATACCTCTTACTCCATTCCAACTACTACAGCTCATTCTCCCATTGGGACACGCAGGGGGAAAAAAAGCTATGTGGCTAAATCAACCTAGGTCTCAGAAAGCCCTGTGAAATAGGAGCAGGCTAAACAACCCCCACCCAAACCCAGAGGAGGCACCTGCACGGCCAGCTTCTGACTGATGTGACTGATACTACAGCAGCACACACAAAGCTTCCTTAACAAGTTCTCCTTTGATGCAGACCGCACAATGCTGTCTCTATACAGCACGGCGGACCCCGGGAAGAGTAGCTGCTGCTTCTGCAAAAGCTAAAGCTAAACTGACCGCACTGCCTGGCTGTATGTGGGGTACACTGGGGCAAGCGTCTGGAGCAAGCGTCTGGGGCAGAATAAAATAAAAGACAACCCCAAAACCAAAGACTGGTGTGAAACTGAGACAAATGTATTGAGAGGAGGACTTGGAGAGTGTTTGATGTCTGGCTGAGGTTCCTCGTCTTCTCCACAAGGGGGCCCTCTCTGAGAACATTTTCAAAGCAGTGAGCAAGCAGAAAGAAGTCTCTTTTAACTGAGGATTGAACCCAGGTCTCCTTCATGTCCCAAGACTGTGTTAGCCTGCTGAGATAAAGTCAAGGCCTTTGTTTGTGGAGCCAACCTAATTCTGTAGGTCTCTAGCAAGGTTCAATCCAGCGTGGTTATGAATCCAAACCACCTCCTTCACACAAGCACGTACGTCAACATCAGCATCACTGTCATAATCACTACGTTCACTGTCTATCTATGAAACATCAGTCAGTCAACAGGGCCTACCATAATGTATTTAATACATATATATCAGGTTCCTCCCTCTAAGTCTGTGTGGTCTGCTATAACTACCATGTAAATGATCAGAAAAGAAGTCTACCCCTTTATGCATCTATCATAACTCCTTCAGCAAGGCCATTGGCATCTAACGAAAAAGGAGGGAGAGGTAGAAAGAGCGAGAGAGACTTAACCCGGTCAGCCCAGTAGCCAGGCAGGGAGGTGGGGCGGGGGAGGAGGAGGTTGGAGACCCCTGGCCCTTGGCTTTGTCTGCCTGCTGAGCGCGGCCATCAGATAACGTGCAAGACAATAGCGCTCCATTCTGAGCTGAGGTCGGCTCTGAAATTAGCCAGGAAGTGGCTGACCGGTGGTGAGCGTCGAGCGAGCAGGGTCAGGATCCCCTGGGTTTGCTCAGCCCTGACCTGACGGAGCACGCCGCCTGGCTGCTGAATGGCTGGAGACGAGAGCACTGCCAGGGAGAAAGAGGAAATGAGAAACCCTGTGCCTGACCACCCAGTTGGAGCCACGGAACGGACGCCCTTTGATGATGTTGCAGAAATGGCTAATGCCCAGGGGTCTGGGGGTTAAAGCTGAAAGCAGAGGAAAGGTGACGGAAGAGGAGAGATGAGAGTAGAGAGAGAGAGAGGAGGATAGAGTCCAGATAGAGAAGTCAAGCAACATGTCCAATACCCTTTTACCAATATCAATTAACACTATTGTACTTCTATTTAGAGCTTTCCAGTCTGGCTTTGAGTCTGTGGTGCTAGGGAGCCAGTAGGGACCCGCTGAGTTCACTTCTCCCTGCCCTCTGGCCTGGTCCTGCTGACATCAGCCTGTCTACACCCTGGAGAAGGCCTCTGCAGCCTTCAGCAGCTCCTTGTAGGGCTGGGAACTGCCAGGGACCTCACAATATAATATTACCACGATACTTAGGTGCCACTCACAAGACTCACAATTCTATATAAATTGCGATTAGATACAGTGATTTTATTGCGAATTGATGTTCCAAACATTGCTCACTATATATGAATTCTGCAGAGAGACAAGAGAGAGCATTTTATTTCATCTTTATTTAACCAGGTAGGCTAGTTGAGAAGAAGTTCTCATTTACGACTGCGACCTGGCCAAGATAAAGCAAAGCAGTTCGACACATACAACACAGAGTTACACATGGAATAAACAAACATACAGACAATAATACAGTAGAAAAAAAGTATATGTCATGAGCATGAGAACATTTGTTTTGATCAATCATGGAAATAAAATGGCTGAAAACCTCTTGGCTCACTATTTAAAAATAAGATATAGGAGCTATAGGATGAAAAATACCAGAGTTTTGGCGCAGGTATATAATATATATATTTTTTTTTACAGTACTAGTCAAAGGTTTGGACACACCTACTCATTCAAGGGTTTTTCTTTATTTTTTACAATGTTCTACATTGTAGAATAGTAGTGAAGACATCCACACTCTGAAATAACACATGGAATCATGTAGTAACAGCAAAGCAGCCAAAAAATGCTCAGCATATGTGGGAACTCCTTCAAGAAGCTGGTTGAGAGAATGCCAAGAGTGAGCAAAGCTGTCAACAAGGCAAAGGGTGGGTACTTTGAAGAATCAAATATATTTAGATTTGTTTAAACACTTTTTTGGTTACTGATTACTCCATATGTGTTATTTCATAGTTTTAATGTCTAAACTATTATTCTACAATGTAGAACAATAAAGAAACATCCTGGAATGAGTAGGTGTGTCCAAACTTTTGACTTGTACTATATATTTTAATAAAATGAATATATTTGACAAAGTCTTGATATAATATCGTCCAAAACAATATTGCGATATGAAACTATCGTTTAACCAGAATATAGCTTGTGGGCTGGGCTATATACTGCTGAAGTTGGAAGTTACAATACACTTAGGTTGGAGTCATTAAAACAAATTTTTCAACCACTCCACAAATTTCTTGTGAACAAACTATAGTTTTGGCAAATCGGTTAGGACATCTACTTTGTGCATGACACAAGTAATATTTCCAACAATTGTTTACAGACAGAGTATTTCACTTATAATTCACTGTATCACAATTCCAGTGGGTCAGAAGTTCACACACTAAATTGACTGTGCCTTCCAGAAAATGATGTCATGGCTTTAGAAGCTTCTGATAGGCTAATTGACATCATTTGAGTCAATTGGAGGTGTACCTGTGGATATTATTCAAGGCCTACCTTCAAACTCAGTGCCTCTTTGCTTGACATCATGGTAAAGTCAAAAGAAATCAGCCAAAACCTCAGAAAAGACATTGTAGACCTCCACAATTCTAGTTCATTATTGGGGGCAATTTCCAAATGCCTGAAGGAACCACTATACAAACAATAGCACTCAAGTATAATAACCATGGGACCACGCAGCCGTCATACCGCTCAGGAAGGAGACGCGTTCTGTCTCCTAGAGATGAACGTACTTTGGTGCAAAAAGTGTAAATCAATCCCAGAACAACAGCAAAGGACCTTATGAAGATGCTGGAGGAAACAGATACAAATGTATCTATATCCACAGTAAAACGAGTCCTTTCTCGACATAACATGAAAGGCCGCTCAGCAAGGAAGAAGTCACTGCTCCAAAACCGCCATAAAAAAGCCAGACTACGGTTTGCAACTGCACATGGAGACAAAGAACGTACTTTTTGGGGAAATGTCCTCTGGTCTGATGAAACAAAAATTGAACTGTTTGGCCATAATGACCATCGTTATGTTTGGAGGAAAAAGGGGGAGGCTTGCAAGCCGAACAACACCATCCCAACCATGAAGCACGGGGCTGGCAGCATCATGTTGTGGAGGTGCTTTGCTGCAGGAGGGACTGGTGCTCTTCACAAAATAGATGGCTTCATGAGGGAGGAAAATTATGTGGATATATTGAAGCAACAGCTCAAGACACCAGCTCAAGTTAAAGCTTGGTCGCAAATGGGTCTCCCAAATGGACAATGACCCCAAGACCCCAATCCCATAGAATATTTGTGGGCAGAACTGAAAAAGCGTGTGTGAGCAAGGAGGCCTACAAACCTGACTCAGTTACACCAGCTATGTCAGGAGGAATGGGCCAAAATTCACCCAACTTATTGTGGGAAGGTTGTGGAAGGCTAATCAAAACATTTGGCCCAAGTTAAACAATTTAAAAGGCAATGCTACCAAATACTAATTGAGTGTATGTAAACTTCTGACCCACTGGGAATGTGATGAAATAAATAAAAGCTGAAATAAATCGTTCTCTCTACTATTATTATGACATTTCACATTCTTAAAATAAAGTGGTGATCCTAACTGACCTAAGACAGGGAATTTTTACTAGGATTAAATGTCAGGAATTGTGAAAAACTGAGTTTAAATGTGTTTGGCTAAGGTGTATGTAAACCTCCGACTTCAACTGTATATAGCTGGCTTGAACGGACTTCCCAGGACAGAAACAACTTTAACCGAAGTTGCTGCAGCTAGTGAGCTCATATTTCCTGACCTGCCTTGAACTTTAGGTGAGGTGAGCCTGTTGGCTGCACTGATGCATCTCAAGGGCCTACTCCACAAAAGCCTCACGCACAAGACAGCAGAAAGTACTGAAGTGGATCAACGCAAACGCATGTCCTACCCTACCAGCTCTGTAGAATCTATACCCTCCACACCTTATTTCACATCAAGAATATAGTTTGGGAAGAATGTCAGTTTGGACAATAACTATAATAAAATACAAAAGGTGTCACTTCATCCACTAGCCAAGAGCCATTCAACTTTAGTGCAGAATAGCTGGTTCCTGTGGTACAGTTTAAATACCAAAGGCTGTAGGAGACCTCACTCTACTGTATATGTAGTCTCTGGCTTTTTCTAATATATTAATACTGTACTTCCCTCTTTTGAATTATTTGGCTTTATCTGGAAAGTAACTATGTGTGTGTGTTGTGGGCTAGGAGTGGAGGCACGGTAGGGTAGCGAAGAATACAATGGCAGCAGCAGCCCTCACAATGAGGCTCAAGGCTGTGTCGCCGCTGAGCACTTGAGCTGCACAATGCTCCGGCACGGGCCAGGATGTCAAACACGTGCGCGTGCACACACACACACACACACACACACAAATAATATAAAACACACAACCAGCAAGAAAACAGAAAAGGCCTGGCAATGTTGCAGATGATCCGTCTATTCCATTGGATCCATTGCGCTAGGCAAGCTCAGTTACCTTTGCTCAATCAAGCACAGCTAAAGTATTTGAAAGAAAACAAATACTATTTGAATCCAGGTCTGACCTTTCTTTCCTTTCTACAGTGTATTCAGAAACGTATTTCATACCCCATGACTTATTCCACACTTTGGTGTGTTACAGCCTAAATTCACAATGGATTTTTTAAAAGTATCACCCATCTACACACAATACCCCATACTGACAAAGTGAAAACATGTTTTTAGACATTTTTGCAAATGTATTCAAAATTAAATACAGAAATATTTAATTTACATAACGATTTTCACCCCTGAGTCACTCAGGAACATTCACTGTCTTCTTGGTAAGCAACTCCAGTGTAGATTTGGCCTTGTGTTTTAGGTTATTGTTCTGCTAAAAGGTGAATTCATCTCCCAGTGTCTGGTGGAAAGTAGATTGAAACAGGTTTTCCTCTAGGATTTTACCATGTGCTAAGCTCCATTCCATTCCTTTTTTATTCTGAAAAACTCCCCAGTCCTTAACAATTACAAGAATACCCATAACATGATGCAGCCACCACTATGCTTGAAAATATGGAGACTGGTACTCGGTAATGTGTTGTATTGGATTTGCCCCAAACACAACACTTTATAGTCAAGACAAAAAGTGAATTGCTTTGCCACGTTTTTTGCAGTATTACTTTAGTGCCTTGTTGTAAACGGAATACATGTTTTGGAATATTTTTATTGTGTACAGGCTTCATTATTTTCACTCTGTCAATCAGGTTAGTGTTTTGGAGTAACTACAATATTGTTGATTCATCCTCAGTTTTCTATCACAGCCAATAAACTCTGTAACCGTTTTAAAGTCACCATTGGCCTCATGGTGAAATCCCTGAGCGATTTCCTTCCTCTCCATCAACTGAGTTAAGAAGGATGCCTGTATCTTTGTAGTGACTGGGTGTATTGAAACACTATCCAAATTGTAATTAATCACTTCACCATGCCCAAAATTTTACCCCTCTACCAATAGGTGCCCTTCTTTGCGAGGAATTGGAAAACATCCCTGGTCTTTGTGGTTGAATCATTTTAACGAACATCATTTCAATTTTATATTATATTATGGGGTATTGTGCGTAGGCCAGTGACCAAAACATCTATATTTAATACATTTTAAATTCAGGCAGTAACACAACAAAATGTAGAAAAAGTCCAGGGATGTGACTACTTTATGAAGGCACTGCAAGTGCCATGACAGACAGGCAGAAAAAACACACCGATGAGACTAAACACAAGGCAGACGACAAGGGTTTTGTTTTCCATCCGAGGCCCCATATTGTAACAGTGGCGCCCAGTGGTCAGGGTTGAGGAGACAGTAACAGTGACTGGAGGGTCAGCATCATCAAGGAGAGGAAAGGAAGGCCAGAGGAGGAACCAGTGTTGACCTTTTGTTCTCCTCGCAGAGAGGATAAACCACATGGGTGCTTATACAACATAGACACAACAATCAAGAGGTCACTGTTTTATCCTCGTTAGACAACCCCTTGACCTCTCAGCAGCCACCGATTTGGTACAATCCCCAACATGGAGGAGCAAAGAACCTCAGCCATCGTCAGCGCTTCAGGGTGCAGTGACACGTCATCAGAGCACACTTCCTTCTTCCTCTTCAGCCACAACTATTTACATAATTCGTAATTTACACAACCAGGTTGAATGCCCGTAACAGAAAAGGTTGATTACTCAAGCATCTGTTTCCCCATTTGGCCTGACATGGACTACTGGAACAAGGATCTAAAATAGCCAACCTACACCCACACCTACAGTACACATTCCCATCCTGCGGGAGCCAAGAGGACGTCAGCCAGAGACAGGGAAATGGTCCCATTACAGTTATTGGGAAAGGGAATGATGGATGAGGGGAAGGGTGCTACCCATTCGCCCCGGAGATGGATCCCACAGATGTATGATGAGTGGACAGCGTTGGCCTAATGTACATAGTCATTCTTCCTAGTATCGTATTCACGCCTCAAGGTTCGTGAAGGTGAAGCACAGGTCACGCAGGTCTACAATTGACTCTCAGGTCATGAACATAAAATTATTCATATCCTGTAAATGAATCATCAATTTATTATTTTTTACATCTGGGAACAAAATGCAACAATTCATTGGCCATACTGTGGAAGTGGTGTAACGTTCTAACCATAAAAAGGATGTCTACCAGAAGTCTATGCAAAAGAGAGCACTGAAAACATCAATGTCTTACTTGTAACTCATAACTTGAAGGGAGGAACATTTCCAATGAAATCCGACAAGCAGTAATTAGATCATAGGAGTAATCTGGGGAAATAAAGACAAGCTTAATTAACCACACACACACACACACACACAGAGTTAGAATGGCAAGACTTATTCTAATACTCATTGATATTTGTTGGAGATGCAACAAAGAATATCTACCTCATTACACATGCTCTGTGAAATGTTTCTAATGTTGAAATGATTAATTGTATGTGGTCCAATATTTTACACAACATGCCTTGGCAAAGTACTGGGAACAGAATTCACGCAGAACCTGGTTATTTGTAGCTATATTGGATTTAGATAAACATCAGGAGATATTTTTGCTTTGGACTGGCTCTTCCCCACAGCATCTTAAGATGGTGTCCTGGTGTGGAAGTTACATAAGAGTTATGACAGAGAGCAAGAACCTTCAATCTCAACTGTCTGAGCATGCACAATCAGCAGATACATGACGGACAAGGACGGATAAAGGAGTAGATAAAACC
Source organism: Oncorhynchus clarkii lewisi (assembly GCF_045791955.1). NCBI lineage: Eukaryota > Metazoa > Chordata > Actinopteri > Salmoniformes > Salmonidae > Oncorhynchus > Oncorhynchus clarkii. Next base: position 38,958,779 of record NC_092162.1, on the reverse strand, counting down.
AAACAAAGTGGTGTGCTGGGCCCAAATGGGATGGAGAGGAGAGGCGCATGGGGAGTAAGTGAGAGGAAAGGGATGGGAGAGGTACAGCAAGGAGACGAGACCTGGACGAGACAGGGACATGAGGCCTAGGCAGGAGAGGTGGGCCGCCATCCCCGCCTCCCACCAGGCCCGCCATCCTCATAGACAAGGTCAGATCCAAAGGACAGAGCCACTGCGGGGAGGGGGGGGGGGGGGGGGGTCACCATAAAGGAGATAAGCAACAATAGGAGGAACTATAGCACACAAAATCACTGGAGAGTCACGACCCCTCCCAGGCAGAGGAGAATGGAAAAACCCTGCGCATAGCAGTCCTTCTTAACCCAGGGGGAGCAAGACAGAGGAGGACACACACTGAGGACACGCATGCAGGCAAACACACACACACACACACTCACTAAGGAGGAGATGGAGGAGACAGCATGGGTGGATGAGATATTTTTTAAATAATGTAATTCATGTTTACGCAACAAGGAAAGTGGGATCATAGGAAGACTCCGCCAAGCATAACACTTGCCAAGCCATCTAAGACTATTTTCGTACAACCCTCAGAACTTCCCACACCAGTATTTTCTGTTCCAAGACTTTGTTTCATACAAATAATGATTACGCATCTTCAAAATAAAAAAAATCCCCCTCTATTGAAATAATGGGGTCCCACTTTAAACAAACCACAACTTATAAAAGCTTTATAGAGCATTCGGAAAATCTTCATAAACACTGTTTCCCCTGCTAAATCGTTGCCGCCACTCCCCAAAATAAAGAAAAAAATATATTTTGCAAACTAAGCCCTTTTTCTTCTTACCTAGAGGCTAATGAAATCATGGATACAATGTTTATGTCTCCGCATGCAGTTTGAAGGAAGGTGCTAACCAGGGTTAGCGCAATTGCTAACTAGCCTTAGCCAGCTAGCATGCTAGCTGTTCCTGTAGACTTCCAGTCATAGTTAGCAATGGCTCACGAAACTGCCTTCAACTTCCTTCCAACTGCACACAGAGACATACAAATGTTGCACTATTCCTTTAAGATCAGAGTGACAAGTTGCAACACATATTTGTAGCAAACAGAGCAAGCAGAGGTGCGAATGAGAGCCACGAGCACACAGACACCTGTTACTCCTCATCATCTCCCTACAGTGCAGTGGCGTGCATTGATTATGTTTCAGATGGTGCCAACATAATTACATTTTCATGCATTTTGAACTAGAATGTATTTTTTAAAGGTCAGCAGAAGGGACCTTCTCAATGTGGTTGAACAACAACAAAAAATCCTCTGGGGCATGTATCTGGAACCCCCCGCTACGAAGAGCCCCACCCCCTTAGCCACTGCTGCTGAAAAAAAATACTAGGGGAAACACTGAACACTGAACATAGGCTAGATGCTTCACAAATGCTTTTTAAGTATTAAAACATACAATTCAATTTTTCATTGCTTGACAGTTGTGACTTAGTAACGGAATGTACTGTAAACTCATTTGGATGTCCATCTTGATTCAATTGTAAACATGAGCTCGCCCTTATGGATCAGTCTGTCACTCTGGTATTTACATTGTCATTGTTTAAGCTTTATTGTGACCTGTCTACAAGTCTATGTCTTTGGAAAGCAGTCTAGCTTTGGGGGTTAACCAGACCATGCTTCATATCCTCTTCCATTCAACACATTGTTCCTTTTCACTGCTGATTAATATCTTGTTTAAACAGCCACAAGACAACACCACGCCGTCAGTGTGTTCAGAAATTCTCTAGAGCTGATCAACACAATGGACACATTCCTCACACACACACACAAATTATAGTAATGCAGGATTTTCAGAAGAAAAACATCCCTCCATGGGCACCACTTTGCTGTTTATTTTGTTAATTTAAAGTGGAGACACAATTTGGAATGTATCCAGTCTACACTCTTTATGCATCGTATTGTAAGACCCCATGTCTGGCCCCAAACCCTCCTTGGCTCCAAAGCTTCACTCAGCTTATTGAGCAATTTGCTTTCACCCATGAAATAACAATGTGGTAAAAAAAAGAGATTTCATAACATGATCTTTTGCTCACTTTATGTAACATCAATGTTAATAACATCATTGCAAGAAAATATGGACATTTATGGGGGCCACTAAATTTGACCTTTTAGAGATTCTCTCAAATAGCTCTTTGAAATTAGTTAGGGTGAGGGTGCCCAGAAATCTCATTAGCATAGGCCGTTAGTCTCAGGTCAAACTTCTATATTTTTTTTAAAGTATATGTGAGGTCACATCGCTGAACATTTGTCCAGGTTCAAGCCCAAACTTTTCGCCACTAGCATCATTACTGTGTGTTGGCCTGGTCTGTGTGCACGTACGACAGTGAAAAGACGTGGCCTGTGCCTGGTGCCCTGGATGTGTGTGCCTCTGCACGGACTTGGAGCCCAGCACCACTTTCCACTTTGGCAGGGTGGAGCTCATTCATTCATCGGGCACAACACTGGGTTTTAACCAAAAATAAATCCTCCCTCCGTTTTACATTGTATCATTGTTTCTTTTTCACTAGGTTCTTATTGAACAACCGCTTATTAGATTGCAATCTTCCACTCCCTCATTGAATACACTAGCCTATAATGCAGTGGGATTTGGTGGTGTTAGCCAAGCTTAGTGACCTACACCACGTTCACTCACTCTGCTGCTCAACAGACACGTTCACTCTCCCGACTCAATGGACAGGGGAAACTGCCACCCATTTCTGATGACGGGGGATATTTTGAATACGACTGCTTCAATCTGGACGTGCTAGAAAAACGCATCCATTAATTATCTGCGTCACAACTTCGAACAACTTTTTTTTTACCCACAACTGCTAAAAACTTTTTTTTAATTACCGAATTGCAATAGCAAAGCTCGCTACACTACTTCCAAACTGGAGATAATAATAATCATTTTGGTAAATGTCTGAAAAGTGTCAAATCTGACAAAGAAAGATATATGTTTGACTCCTCTCTCATCTCTCTTTGAAAATCAGAGGAGAACTGTATCGCACACAAAAACGCTCACTCATCATTCGAGTCAAGGTGTGTTTTGATCAATGGACCGCAAGCAGCTCAACGTGTCTGATTACATTTCACAGAACAGGGTTCTCTTGTCTCTCTTTTCCGTTCCAGACTAATTATGTATGGGCAGTGACAAACACAGGGTTTCCCCAGGCCTATTCCCTATGGACTATGGTGATTTAGACACCCCCAGAGACAAGGGCTATTATACATAAATCAACCCTTCTCGGAAATGACCACCACTTATAATTGCTAATAGATATGGTTAGAGGTTACACTATACCTCCACTTCAGCAACAATACCACTTTGATCTCAGTGGAGTTTTACACAGAGCTGTACATTGTATGACTTTTAAGGGGACGTCAGGCTCTTTGAATAGTTAAGTATACTGTGGGTGTGTGTCTGGTGAAGTCAATCGGTGGGGGTGGTTTGTGTAATAGCAGGAAAGGAGGAATAGAGTATGGGTCACATTTTTTTTATTTTTCTGAAGCATAAAGCTGGTAGCAGTAGGACCCTGCAGATTGTTATGGACCAGACATCCATCAACACAAACGTTGGACACAAGCACACCTTTATGGGGTCTCTGCCAGGGACAAGGATGTAGGCTAAGAAAGAAACCCCAAAGAAAGTTCAACACAATAACAACAAGTTTCGGCATTGAGCCATGTCATTGGCTGCCTAACACTAGACAGGAAAATTCGATGGTTTCTGATGTCAAACTAGAGACAGATTCCTACTATATGACAAGCAGTAGCGACCGCATATTTTCTGCCTCGTCTTCTCAGATTACTACTAGTTTCAACAAAGGCAACGTAAACACTCACCTGGAGGACAAGATGAGCGCTTCAGTGGCTGTGTACCGAAATATTTACACCGAGGACCGGTTCAGACAGTCGTACGGTACCGAGGACAAGCCCCGTGGAGGTGGTCAACGTTTTCGGGAGAAGATCGCGGAACGGTGCAGGTGTTCCCGTGCAGGATGCCTTCACCTGTTGAGGGAACGAGTTCCCATTTTTAACTGGCTGCCGAAGTACAGGCTGAAAAAATGGATGTTAGGTGATACAATAGCGGGACTAACAGTCGGTATACTTCACATTCCACAAGGTGAGTACATTTTTAAGTGAATATTGTGAGCAAAGGTTTACTGTAGTAAATTGATGTCGATTTACCATCTTTACAAACTATTTTGTTACAACTTTTCCCCAATTCTGTGATGACGTTTAATTTCCCACGTGTCACTGTTTTGGCAGTAATTAGTAACCAATCGTGTGTTTGATTGGTTTTAACAAGATTTTGTCAAATTGCTAATGTAAACGAAATAAACACCTTCAAATATGGACTTTTTGTTAACTCCAGATAATTGGTCAATGCTATCCGGTTCCTTGGGGACGTCCCTACACTATAAACCCCAACCTTAACCCATACTCTTACCCTAACCCTAAACCTAATCCTTACATTAACCATTTCAAATGTCACCTTCAATGGAGTATGGACCTCTTACGGATCCCGGATAGCACAGAGCCCAGATTATTTATACATTTGAATGTATATTTTTACAATACGCCATTCACACACACACACAATGTACAAAATAATCTTGTTACAAAATGTAAAACTTATTTTACAATGTATTATCATCTGAGCTTGACAGGAAAAATGGAACCTCAAAAATGTAATCTCAATGGATGTTACACACCCATGGTTTATTCAGATAAAGGAGTCAAGAAAATACCAGCGTTGAAAGTAGTTATACAGTAATAGCAGGTGTTATTTCATAGCATTTATTGCCAACATTATTTACCACGAGATCAAAGCCTTTTTATCTAAAGATGACACCAATTACTCATGTAGCCATGGGTGTATGTGATGGCAACTGATTGTTGCCTAATATCTTGTTTCTCTTCCTGAAAACAGGTATGGCCTTTGCCTTACTGACGTCAGTGGCGCCCATCTATGGCCTCTACACCTCCTTCTTCCCTGTGGTTCTCTACATGCTGTTTGGCACAGGACGGCATGTATCCACTGGTATACACACGCTGATATTATACATTTAGGACTGGAGCCTGACAAATGGATATGGATAGGACGCACAATGTGCCTGAGATAAATCCTCTGCCATGGGTATCTGTGTGACAGCTACTGGGTTTGAACCAGGGTCTCCACCGCCCCATAAGACTGTGTTAGTCCCCTGAGCTAAAGTCAAAGTTAATCATCATAGTTTTTTTAGTTTTAGTTAGAGTTATTCACACACAAAAGACAAGTGAAAGACGAAGTACAGATAAAAACAGGGTATATAGGTGTGCAGGTAAGGTTGCAAGAGTGCTTAAAAGACACCCCCCCCCCCCCCACACACACACACACCAAAAGAGCAGTATAAACAGTGCCTAGAGAAAGCCTATACAACCCTTGAACAGTCTTCACATTTTGCTGCCATAAAATGAATCTAAACATGACTAAAATTGTGTCAGCTTCATGTTAAGGGTATGTTTGCCACCGTCAGGTACTGGGGAGTTTGTCAGGAGAAAAATAAATATGAAAAGAGCAAAGCCCATGTAGAGAATTAGAGGAAATCCAGATATCAGTCTTTTGAAAACCTTGGGATAGAGTTTTATTTTTCAGCGGGACAATTACACACATTTTAATGCCAAAGACACACTAGAATGGCTTTCCAAGAAGTGTGGAGTGTTCCTGAGTGGTCCAGTCTTAGTCCTTAGTCCAGAGACAAGGTTTGAATATTGCTGTCCATCAATGAATCACAACCACATTTACTGTGCTTGAGAAATTTTTACAAAAACAATAGATAAATGTTTCCCTAAGAGTTGTGCAAAGTTAGTAGAATCTTATTCAAAATGATTACCTGTTGTAATGGCTGCCGAAGGTGCTTCCACCATCAAACCAAATTGTATTGGTCACATACACGTGTTTAGCAGATGTTAAGCTTGTGCTTCTAGTTCCGACAGTGCAGCAATATCTGACAAGTAATATCTAACAATTTCACAACAAATACCTAATACACATTAATCTAAGTAACGAAATGGAATTAAGAATATATAAATATATGGATGAGCAATGTCAGAGCGGCATAGACTAAGATACAGTAGATAGTATATAATACTGTATATATACATATGAGATAAGTAATGCAAGATATGTAAACATCATTAAAGTGACATTATTAAAGTGACTAGTGTTCTATTTATTAAAGTGGCAAATGATTTCAAATCTGTGTATGTAGGCATGAATTAACTCTGGGGAGTGAAGAATTACGCAATCAAGACAGCTTAGTTGTTTTTGAAATTCAATGTGGAGTAGATTGTGTATATCGGTTGCTGAAAATATATAATTTATTCCCTTTATACTAGGGACTGTATTCAGAGTATTCGGAAGGTATTCAGACCCCTTGACTTTTCCCACATTTTTTTACGTTACAGCCATATGCTAGAATTGATTAAATCTGTTTTTTTTTCCATCATCAATCTACATACAATACCCCATTATGAAAAAGCATTTACATAAGTATTGAGACCCTTTACTCAGTACTTTGTTGAAGCACATTTGACAGCGATTACACCCTTAAGTCTTCTTGGGTGTGAGGCTACAAGCTTGGCACACCTAGATTTGAGGAGTTTCTCCCATTCTTATCTACAGATCCTCTCTAGCTCTGTCAGGTTGGATCGGGAGCGTCGCTGCACAGCTATTATCAGGTCTCTCCAGAGATGTTTGATCAGGTTAAAATCCGGGCTCTGGCTGGGCCACTCAAGGACATTCAGAGACTTGTCTTGAAGCCACTCCTGCTTTGTCTTGCTTGGCTGTATGCTTAGGGTTGTTGTCCTGTTGGAAGGTGAACCTTCGCCTCAGTCTGAGGTCCTGAGTGCCCTGGAGCAGTTTTTGATCAAGGGTCTTTCTGTACATTGCTCCGTTCATCTTTCCCTCGATCCCTCGACTAGTCTCCCATTTCCTGCGCTGAAAAACATCCCCACAGCATGATGTTGCCACCACTATGCTTCATCGTAGGGATGGAGTTTCCTCCAGACGTGACTCTTGGCATTGGTTTCATCAGACCAAAGAATCTTGTTTCTCATGGTCTCAGAGTATTTAGGTGCCTTTCGGAAAACTCCAAGCGGGCTGTCAAGTTCCTTTTGTTACGAACCGGCTCGTAGCCGGTAACAAAGAGGGAGACAACACAGAGTTAAAGAAATAAGAAACATATTTATTAAATAAAGTGAAATATATCCAAGTAACAATGGTGTGTGTAGTCAGTAGCGTAAGTGAGTGGATGCATGCATAGATGGTGATAATGATGGGTGTTGAGAGGTGCCAAAATAAACAAACACAAAGAAGCCCTAAAATGCCACAACCAAAACCAACAGTGTGTCTCTTGGATATATGGGGGAAAGGTGTACAGTCGTGGCCAAAAGTTTTGAGAATGAAACAAATATTAATTTTCACAAAGTCTGCTGCCTCAGTTTGTATAATAGCAATTTGAATATACTCCAGAATGTTATGAAGAGTGATCAGATGAATTGCAATGAATTGCAAAGTCCCTATTTGCCATGCAAATGAACTGAATCCCCCCAAAAACATTTCCACTGCATTTCAGCCCTGCCACAAAAGGACCAGCTTACATCATGTCAGTGATTCTCTCGTTAACACAGGTGTGAGTGTTGACGAGGACAAGGCTGGAGATCACTCTGTCATGATGATTGAGTTCGAATAACAGACTGAAAGCTTCAAAAGGAGGGTGTTGCTTGGAATCATTGTTCTTCCTCTGTCAACAATGGTTACCTGCAAGGAAACACGTGCCGTCATCATTGCTTTGCACAAAAAGGGCTTCATAAGCAAGGATATTACTGCCAGTAAGATTGCACCTAAATCAACCATTTATCGGATCATCAAGAACTTCAAGGAGAGCGGTTCAATTCTTGTGAAGAATGCTTCAGGGAGCCCAAGAAAGTCCAGCAAGTGCCAGGACCATCTCCTAAAGTTGATTCAGCTGCGGGATCGGGGCACCACCAGTACAGAGCTTGCTCAGGAATGGCAGCAGGCAGGTGTGAGGGCATCTGCACGCGCAGTGAGGCGAAGACTTTTGGAGGATGGCCTGGTGTCAAGAAGGGCAGCAAAGAAGCCACTTCTCTCCAGGAAAAACATCAGGGACAGACTGATATTCTGCAAAAGGTACAGGGATTGGACTGCTGAGGACTGGGGTAAAGTAATTTTCTCTGATGAATCCCCTTTCCGATTGTTTGGGGCTTCTGGAAAAAAGCATGTCCGGAGAAGACAAGGTGAGCGCTACCATCAGCCCTGTGTCATGCCAACAGTAAAGCATCCTGAGCCCATTCATGTGTGGGGTTGCTTCTCAGCCAAGAACACAGCCTTGAATAAAGAATGGTACCAACACATCCTCCGAGAGCAACTTCTCCCAACCATCCAGGAACAGTTTGGTGACAAACAATGCCTTTTCCAGCATGATGGAGCACCTTGCCATAAGGCAAAAGTGATAACTAAGTGGCTCAGGAAACAGAATATTGATCTTTTGGGTCCATGGCCAGGAAACCCCCCAACACTTAATCCCATTGAGAACTTGTGGTCAATCCTCAAGAGGCGGGTGGACAAGCAAAAACCCACAAATTCTGACAAACTCCAAGCATTGATTATGCAAGAATGGGCTGCCATCAGTAAGGATGTGGCCCAGAAGTTAATTGACAGTATGCCAGGGTGGATTGCAGAGGTCTTGAAAAAGAAGGGTCAACACTGCAAATATTGACTCTTTGCATCAACTTCATGTAATTGTCAATAAAAGCCTTTGACACTTATGAAATGTTTGTAATTATACTTCAGTATTCCATAGTAACATCTGACAAAAATATCTAAAGACACTGAAGCAGCAAACTTTGTGGAATTTAATATTTGTGTCATTCTCAAAACTTTTGGCCACGACTGTATTAATCCCCGGGACACACCTGAGCCCATGTGTGTCCCATTTCGCAGACGACCCTCCCAGTTCCGCCCACCAACATCCTATTAAGGAAAACAAGAGCAAAGAGAAAGAATTAGGCAGACAGACTGGGAGGGTCGTCACACTCCTATCCATAAAACCGGGGACCACCAAGGACCCGGGAACACCACAGCAACCAAGCATACATAAACGCAAACAAAATACTGTCCTAGTAAACGCTACCCCACTGCCCCAGCCAACTACATCCGACCCGACATACACCTCGAAGTGTTGTAGCACCCATATGAGTGCTAGCGCTTCTTTTTCCACCACGGAGTAGTTCAACTGATAATGGTTCAACTTCTTGGAAAATCAACTAACAGGCCTTTCAACATCAGACACATCTGCTTGCAGCAGGACTGCACCTGCCCCCATGTGACTCACATCCACATGCACGTGACTCACATCCACACGCAAGGAGCAGCCAGCACCAAAGTTGAGGTCGACAGAGAGGGGATCAGACGTAAACCGTCTTAGCTTTCAGCAAATCTGTCAGGGGAGCGACCAAGGTAGAGAAGTTCCTACAGAAACTATGGTAATAACCAATAATTCCCAAGAAACGCATCAGTTCCTTTTTAGTGGTTGGCGGTAGAAAAGCATCAATAGCTACCACTTAAGCTCGGAAAGGATGCACCTCGCCCTGCCCAACCACCTTACCAAAGTACGTAACGGTCGCCTGAGCAAACTCACCCTAATCTAATTTGATAGGGAGGTGACCCGCAGCCAGGCAGTCAAACAAAGCTTGATTACGGGCCAGATGCTCCTCCCAAGTATCTGCATAAACCACTACATCGTCCAGATAAACAGTACACCCAACAAGACCGGAGACAACACTGTTCATAAGGCGCTGAAAAGTGGCAGGTGCATTACGCAGGCCGAAACTCATAACCAAATATGAGTACAGACCTGAAGGTGTAACAAAGGCAGAGATTTCACGTTAGTGACACCTGCCAATAGCCCTTTAATAGGTCAAACTTGCTCACAAACTTCGCTGCTCCGACCTGATTAACGCAGTCCTCTTTCCGAGGAAGAGGAAATTAATCTGGTTTAGTGACACGGTTTACCTTACTGTAGTCCATACAAAATATGTTTGTACCATACGGTTTACTGACATTACTGGAGAAAGAAGGCTCTGCAATATCACTCTCCAGCATGTACCTGATCTCAGCATCCAGACAACGCCGTTTCTCTGAATAAACTCTATAGAACCGCTGACGGATGGGGCCAGCATCCCTAGCGCCAATATCGTGTTCCATCAAGTTTGTACGTGTTGGCGTATCAGAAAACAAAACTGTAAAACTCAGAGTCAGACCAACTGACTCGTCTCGCCTATCAGCAGCTAGATGAGCGAGAAGGCTATCCGAAACATCCAGTGAATTTTTCAATCTACCCTGCAGTACTCAATCGTCGGGACCAGGGACATCCTCCTCACCATGCGCGGACATAGCATGACAAAGGAGAAGAACCCAGCGGTGTAACCGTACTGGCCAAAAGAACAGGTTTTACCGTCCTCTGTGGACTCCCACTCCTCGGCGCCAGAGGAACGGAGGAACGTGCGTAATAGGGTGCAGATGTACATGGCATAGTTGGTGCTTTTTCCTCCGTTCAGGAGTGGCAACTAGATCGTTTTGCTCAGTGCACTGGCGCACAACCATATATGAACCTTGAAACTTTACTGAGGAGTGTCTTCCGTCTGGTGCTACAGAGATGATTGTCCTTCTGGAAGGTTCTCCCATCTCCACAGGGGAACTCTGGAGCGATGTCAGAGGGACCATCAGCCCTCCCTGACCAAGGCCCTTATCCCCCGATTGCTCAGTTTGTCCGGGCATCCAGGTCTAGGAAGAGTCTTGGCGGTTTCAAATTTCTTCCATTAAAGAATGATGGAGGTCACTGTGTTCTTGGGGACCTTCAATGCTGCAGAAATGTTTTGGTACCCTTCTCCAGATCTGTGCCTCCACACAATCCTGTCTCAGTGCTCTAAGGACAATTCCTTTGACCTCATGGCTTGGTTTTTGCTCTGACATGCACAGTCAACTGTGGGACTTTATATAGACAGGGGTGTGCCTTTCCAAATCCTGTCCGATCAATTGAATTTACCACAGGTGGACTCCAATCAAGTTGTAGAAACATCTCAAGGATGATCAATGGAAACAGGATGCACCTGAGCTCAATTTCAGGTATCATAGCAAAGGGTCTGAATACTTATGTAAATAAGGTATTTCTGTTTTTTCTATTTGTAATAAATGTGCTAACATTTCAAAAACCCTGCTTTGCTTTGTCATTGTGGGGTATTGTGTGCAGATTGATAAGGAAAACATTTTTTAAATCCATTTCAGAATAAGGCTGCAACGTAACAAAATGTGGAAAACTGAAGGGGTCTGATTACATTCCAAATGCATTGTATATGAACAGAGCCTAGTTCACCAAAACACTTCCGTTGCATCTGTGCTCACACTGATGCTGAGTTACTTCATTGCTGTGTTGTTGAGCCGCCACGTGGCTTTTTTGGTAGTGGTGCTGAGCGGTTGAATCACAGACTAGCTGTGTCTGTTTCCCAGGTACCTTTGCAGTGGTGAGCCTGATGACAGGTTCAGTGGTGGAACAGCTGGTGCCCACCCCTCTACAGCTCAACTCCTCCAGTCCAGAGGCTGCAGACTTTGAGGCCCAGAGGATTGGGGTTGCCTCCGCTGTAGCCCTACTCTCAGGGATCATGATGGTGAGTGATACATAGAGTTCTCTCTGGTTGAATCTCAAAAGTATTTCTTTCCCTCGATTCCCTGCATCCTCTCCTCATCTCCGTCTCAAAACTTCAGAGGGAAGCGAGGAGAGCATTGGAGGCCAAGATCAGAAGAGCTGCTCTCCTCACCTCCCTATGATGTTTTAAGCAGGAAGCAAGGTAAAGGACAAGTTTAAGATGGCATGGCCCTGTAGATGGAATGGTATTTCTATAGTGTTAGGATGTTGTAGTCCTGACTAAATGTTGTTTGTTTCACAGCTCTGTATGTTTGGACTACAGCTGGGTTTCCTCTCTACATACCTGTCAGAGCCCATCGTCAAGGCATTCACCAGCGCTGCAGCCTTCCACGTCACCATCTCACAGCTGCAAAGCATGCTGGGACTGCGGCTCCCCCGCCACACCGGCCCCTTCTCACTCTTCAAGGTCAGCAGTTGGAGAAGTGACAATGATCAGGATGATAAAGTGTTCAGTTTACAGTGGTTTAGAGCTCCAGTATGTTGTGGAATTGTAATAAAAACGGTTTACTATCATAACCCAGGTTCTCTGAAGGAGAGAAGAAGTCTCAAATAAAAGAGAACTGAGGGAGCTCTCAAAACCTCACTAGGTTAAATTTAACCTTGTAAGAGACACTTGACAATCATAAACACCGGGTTGTGGGAAGAGACAATTGAAAGAGTTGCTCCTCTCTTCACTATAACCCGCCCCACACCAACATGGCCCGATGAAACCCATCACCCCCCGTGTGTGTGTTAACTCCTTCCCCCCTGTCTGTGTCCTCCAGACCCTTGCGTCTGTCATAGAGAACCTTCCCCAAACCAACATGGCTGAGCTACTGACCTCCCTGGTGTGTCTGGCCATCCTGGTACCGGTCAAAGAAGTCAACATGAGATTCCGACAGTACCTACGCACACCCATCCCCGTAGAGATCCTCACGGTCAGTCACGAAGAGAACAGCTATTATAATACTGGTCATGTTCAATGTAGCTCTGTGTAGCTGTAACGTTTGTGACGTGCTTATTGGTGTGTTATATCTCAATTTGATGTCTCTCTTTCTCAGGTGATAATAGCTACAGGAGTGGCCTATGCTTCCTCTCTGGACTCAAACTATGACGTTCAGATAGTGGGACACATTCCTGCAGGGTAAGGTATCCACTAACTGAGCATCTCCATCTAGTGACATCATCATCATCATCATCATCATCATTTAACTTCTTTTAAAAGAGAAATTAACCATTATAAACAGAGAGTGAGTGTCAAGTTTTGACCATGTTTTGACTGTGTAGCTTCCCTAGTCCACGGATGCCTGCTTTGCACAAGTTGCCTGAGGTCGCTGGAGACACGGTCGCCATTACGTTCGTGGGTTATGCTGTGTCCGTCTCACTGGCAATGATCTACGCAGACAAGCACGGCTACTCCATCCAACCCAACCAAGTAGGCTACAGTGGTCCTCGACTAATATGATTCAGTAGTGCTGGAAAATCAATACTCACTCAAATCTGGTCTCTGTGTACATTACACATTTAATGTGACTTCTCTGTGTGTAATCTGTGAGCTGTGACAAGAAAGTCCATCTTTAAGGACAAGCGTTGTCATCGTCATTACCATCATCATCATCGTCGTTGTCATCATCAGCATCATCGTCATCATGTTTGCCTTGTTTCTCCAGGAGCTCCTGGCCCATGGTATCTCCAACACAGTGTCGTCTCTCTTCACCTGTTTCCCCAGCTCAGCCACTCTGGCCACCACCAACATCCTGGAGAGTTCTGGGGGATTCACACAGGTACACACTACTTTACATCAAGCCTACTTTCCAGGCTTTGTCTTTACTTGAATCTGTACGGATGACTTTGTCGATGCCCTATTTGTCTGCCTCGCCATGTGCTTCTGGCATGATGATACATTCATTCCTTTAATGTTCTCTGTCTCTCTGTCCGTTCAGCTCTCTGGCTTGTTCACCAGTCTAGTGGTTCTGATAGTTCTACTGCTGATTGGACCTCTCTTCTACTTCCTGCCCAAGGTGAGTCAGTGTGTGTCTACTAAAAGGTGGAGGCATACAGACTTTAGCTAGTTTGTGCAAACAAAAGGGCATAAAACGAAACGAAGTGCACTCGTCGTCCGAGTAATTTACTCGTAATGTCCTGATCCACCCTGCGTTACCTCTCTCCCTAGGCAGTGCTGGCCTGTATCAATGTCACCAGCCTCAGGCAGATGTTTCTACAGTTCCAGGACCTGCCAGACCTCTGGCGAGTCAGCAAGATTGACTTCGTAAGTCTCTCAGTGTTACCATTGATTTGTATAAATATACCACTTTTGGGCAAGCGGTTTAGTGATCAACCCCTGTGAGAACCAATGTGGCCTGCATACTTGTGACCTTATATGGACTGTACTGTATGTGTTTTGCAGGTAGTGTGGCTGGTGACTTGGCTGTCTGTTGTGGTCCTGAATGTCGATATGGGTCTGGCTATTGGAGTGGTCTTCTCGATGATGACAGTCATCTGTCGCACACAGAGGTACGCTATGCCTTCGCCGATCTCAACACTGACAACACAGACACAGTGTATCAATGTTTCCGTAAGAGCTACAGCCGTTGGAACTGTACAGGTTACTATTGCTAAATGTAACCAATGTCTAGCCAAGCGTAACTGCCTGTGTACATCTACAGTATATGCGTACAATTTGTTATTACATCTGTACTAATTTGATTTCTGCATTCATCAGCAACAATAATCATTAGCAAAACTATAACTATGTGCCGGAATTGAAGTCTCTAGAGTAGAGCACTGTGGATTACTGTCTCTCATAGGGACAAATTAATATCCGTCATAAACCTGTGATATGAACTTGATACACTCACCAAAGGTAGAATTGATACAGTGGCTCAGTTGGTAGTGCATGGTATTTGCAAGACCAAGGTTGTGGGTTCGATTCCCATGGGGGACAAGTATGAAAATCTATCTATGCTCTGGATAAGAGTGTCTGCTAAATAAATGTAATGTAAACATAACCAGAGTTAACTTTTGAGATTTGAACATTATATTGTTGGTCGACTAACACTATACACTGACTATACGAAACAGTATGGTAGTAGTTGCCAGGTGCACTGGCTTGTGTCAAGAACTACAACACTGCTAGGTTTTTCATGCTCAACAGTTTCCGGTGTGTATCAAGAATGCTCCACTTCCCAAGGGCCATCCAGCCAACTTGACACAACTGTGAGAAGCTTTGGAGTCAACGTGGGCCAGTATCCCTGTAGAATGCTTTGGACACCTTGTAGAGTCTATGCCCCGACAAATTGAGGCTGTTCTGTGGGCAAAAGGGTTGGGTACAACTAAAGCTGTTGCTGTGACCGTAATAATGCCACAACGGCGGTCACAAGTCATGAAGGCAGTCAAATTCCACGTGACCGTTTAGTCACAGTAATCTGGCTTCTCCAAGCTCTGATGCTGCTGATGGTCATTAGTAGCCTACCAAACTTGCTAACTGCCTGGTACTTAGCACTCTATTGTCCCTCTAATCACTCTGGCATCAATTCAAATGTTTTCGAAAATCTAATCAAACACTTCATGAAAGCCCATGAGCTCATGTTGCACAACAGGCTATGTAATTGCGTGAGCAAACAGTGTGATGGCCTCTATTAAAAAGAGGAGGATAAGCTTTCTATAGGTGTAAGCTATACCATTGCCCCTTTTTCGATACAGGTGCATGATAATGATCCATTCTAAATCCCCCCAAAAATTCACACATACAGTGGGGCAAAAAAGTATTTAGTCAGCCACCAATTGTGCAAGTTCTACCACTTAAAAAGATGAGAGAGGCCTGTAATTTTCATCATAGGTACACTTCAACTATGACAGACAAAATGAGAAAAAAAATCCTGAAAATCACATTGTAGAATTTTTTATGAATTTATTTGCAAATCATGGTGGAAATTAAGTATTTGGTCAATATACAAAAGTTTATCTCAATACTTTGTTATATACCCTTTGTTGGCAATGACAGAGGTCAAACGTTTTCTGTAAGTCTTCACAAGGTTTTCACACACTGTTGCTGGTATTTTGGCCCATTCCTCCATGCAGATGTCCTCTAGAGCAGTGATGTTTTGGGGCTGTTGCTGGGCAACACTGACTTTCAACTCCCTCCAAAGATTTTCTAAATGCTTCTTACGAAGCCACTCCTTCGTTGCCCGGGCGGTGTGTTTGGGATCATTGTCATGCTGAAAGACCCAGCCACGTTTCATCTTCAATGCCCTTGCTGATGGAAGGAGGTTTTCACTCAAAATCTCACGATACATGGCCCCATTCATTCTTTCCTTTACACGGATCAGTCGTCCTGGTCCCTTTGCAGAAAAACAGCCCCAAAGCATGATGTTTCCGCCCCCATGCTTCACAGTAGGTATGGTGTTCTTTGGATGCAACTCAGCATTCTTTGTCCTCCAAACACAACGAGTTGAGTTTTTACCAAAAAGTTATATTTTGGTTTCATCTGACCATATGACATTCTCCCAATCTTCTTCTGGATCATCCAAATGCTCTCTAGCAAACTTCAGCTGGGCCTGGACATGTACTGGCTTCAGCAGGGGGACACGTCTGGCACTGCAGGATTTGAGTCCCTGGCGGCGTAGTGTGTTACTGATTGTAGCATTTGTTACTTTGGTCCCAGCTCTCTGCAGGTCATTCACTAGGTCCCCCCGTGTGGTTCTGGGATTTTTGCTCACCATTCTTGTGATCATTTTGACCCCACGGGGTGAGATCTTGCGTGGAGCCCCAGATCGAGGGAGATTATCAGTGGTCTTGTATGTCTTCCATTTCCTAATAATTGCTCCCACAGTTGATTTCTTCAAACCAAGCTGCTTACCTATTGCAGATTCAGTCTTCCCAGCCTGGTGCAGGTCTACAATTTTGTTACTGGTGTCCTTTGACAGCTCTTTGGTCTTGGCCATAGTGGAGTTTGGAGTGTGACTGTTTGAGGTTGTGGACATGTGTCTTTTATACTGATAACAAGTTCAAACAGGTGCCATTAATACAGGTAATGAGTGGAGGACAGAGGAGCCTCTTAAAAAAGAAGTTACAGGTCTGTGAGAGCCAGAAATCTTGCTTGTTTGTAGGTGACCAAATACTTATTTTCCACCATAATTTGCAAATAAATAAATTAAAACTCCTACAATGTGATTTTCAGGATTTTTTTTCTCATTTTGTCTGTCATAGTTGAAGTGTACCTATGATGAAAATGACAGGCCTCTCTCATCTTTTTAAGTGAGAGAACTTGCACAATTGGTGGCTGACTAAATACTTTTTTGCCCCACTGTATATTATTTAGTATATGTAAAGACAATATTAAATCAAGAATAGTCTGATGGGTGACAATATTAGCCTATCACTTGTGAATTATATAATATTACTTGCCTATGATGCCCAGCATAAGAAACAATGCCTTTTTTTCAACTTTTTCTAATCATAATCGCACACCTCATGTAGCCTAGCCCATAAGCCTATATGTTTTAATAAGGTTTATATCACAAATAAAGTGGCCAGATAACTTCTTAAAATTAAGCACATGAATCTGCTTTACAAGGGGTATAGAGCCTAACTGGCATACATAAGCAGCGTGTCAGTTTCAAGTTTGGAAAATATCATTTTCACCATAAAAATGCACCTTTATAATAAAAGCATTACATGCATAATTGCATTTGCGGTCACTTTTGATAATGGTTTTCCGCTAATGAAACATGTGCACTTATAGCCTACTGCCGTGTGCGCATTGCTGCGTTTATAATGTGAAGAAATAGCCCAATAGTTTATCAACATTTTAAACTAAAGTTCTGATCTGATATGCACCTCGGAATTGGAAAAGGAGGAGTGCAGTTGCGTCCCCGATATGTCTGTCTTCACTTGTAGCCTGTGAGAAGAGCCGATGACATGAGCCATGTGAGTGAGAGGTGCTTCGGAGCAGGCAGCACTCAGGGAGAAGGACACAATGGACAATTGGCCGTAAAAGGCATGGATTTTTTAGGGAAAATTACAGCCACAAAAAGGAGATGCCGTCATGAAAATCTAGGCATTATCAAGTGCTTGTCGAGTGACTGATATAGTGTGTACAGCCTGCGCAAAAAAAACTCTGCCTTTTAAGCAACTTTTTTCAAATCATCATTAGAGTCGCATCATGCAGAATAGCCGCATGTGCGCATGTCCCTCATATCGTTTGGAGAAAATACATTTTCTATTGTATTCAACTTGTTCAATTGTATTCGTCCTACTATAAAATAATGCCACCGAATTATAAGCAAATCTTGCCTAGTGTAGGACACAGCCATTTGTCATGGCCAGATCAGAACCTAACATATTGGCTTGTTTATTGTTTACTCCATGTGTAACTCTGTGTTGTTGTCTGTGTCACACTGCTTTGCTTTATCTTGGCCAGGTCGCAGTTGCAAATGAGAACTTGTTCTCAACTAGCCTACCTGGTTAAATAAAAAATAAAAAAATAAAGTAAGGACAACTCAGAGTATGCTACTCTGTTCTTCTGAAATAGACTACATTTTCTTCATATCATGCTTCTATAGACCTGTCTAAAATAAATAATGGATTTATTGTGAAGGTGTAGGCTATATTACATGGATTTATTAGACTTTTTAAAATGTAGATGTTCCAAAGATTAGCATCAGTGGCTTGTAGTCTGTGTTGAAGCCAGGAGATTCTAAATGTGTTCATGTTAATTAACGGTCAATTACCATGAGACCGACAGTTATTTCCTTGACAATCACCAGCTGACGAAATTTTTCTGACCGCCACAGCCCTAGGTGCAAGTAACTATTAGGAAGTTGTACCTAACGTTTGGTATACTCAGTGTATCCATACACTCCCATAATAATAACACTGTTTTCCTCAGGGCTGGGTGTTCCGTGCTGGGCAGAGCGAGCAACACAGAGATCTACAGACCTTTAGAGAACCACAACAAGGTGAGAGGAATTCTCCTGTACACACCGTAGAGATATTTTTCTGTCTGTAAATATATCATATTAATCACAATACAAATACTTCCAGTGATTCTTGATGTAGTTGTGAAGTAAAAACTGCTAATGTGATGCAATCGTGAGAAACCCTCATTAGTATCATAGTTTCAGACAGTGATCAATGTAGAGCGCTGCACGGGCATGAATTTTAAAACCGAGCCCTACCCATGCCCGTGATGTTCAGGTCCTAACCTACCGAGGTCCGATTGCTTCTGCCCGAAACCCGAAATCAGGAATAACTTCCTCCATTAATCAATCCATGTACTGCTCCTCTCTGTCACTCGCGCGCAGCTCGCTCTACGTGCCCTCTGCTCATGGCGGCTCTGAGTCAATGAAGAGACACTAGAGAGCAGTTAGCTGTTAGCTACTTTTCGTCCTTTTAAACTCAGACAAAACTCAAGGAGCATTATTATTTTCTGTGACATAATCTCTCCTGTCGTATATTTGACGAGGTTGAAGCACTTCTGACACTTTCTTAGGGTGTCAGTCAGGTATGACTCTACTGCGCAGCAGAGCACGCGCAAATGGCTCAGCTTCAAAATGTTAGCAATCAACTTTAGTGGTCCTCGAGCCCTGCCTGTACCCTAGTTATGGATTAAAAAAAATTGGCCCTAACCCAATTTATAATGTCAGGGCCCGTCGAGCACATGTCGGGTAGCAGAGCTTTATATCAATGTCTGTAGGTGTGTCACCATGTCCCTTTCAAAACACACCTTATAACTTACTTTAGTTATTGCAAACCGCACTGAATTACAGCGTCTTCTAAATGACTCAACTGTTTAAAAAAAGAGGAGGGTGGGAAGCAAGAAAATCAAATTCTGTCTGCACTCTTTAAAAAAGAAAATACACCTCACAACAAGTGATGTTTGGGATGAGTGCTCTGTTAACCTGCCTCTCTCTGTCCCCTCTCCTTAGTGCTATGAAGTTCCAGGTGTAAAGATCCTGACATACAACGGGCCTATCTACTACGGCAACCGCAGCTTCTTCAGAGAGGACATGAGTCGTCTGCTGGGCCTCACCCCAGAGAGGATCCGCAGTAGAGAGAAGGCCAGGAAGGCCCTGGAGAAGAGGGAAAGAGAGGCTGTCAGCACTGTGGTAAGACTGCACATTATATCTGGGCTAGATCACATCTTGTACATTAGAAAATATCAAAACATATGTTCTATAACTTACTGGCAATGTCTTTTTTTTTCAGGAGAGAGGTGTCGCAAACACATCATTTTCATCTGAGAATGAGTTCTTTAAATCTGGTGAGTGATAATACATAAAAGTACTGTATATAGTTTGCAGTAATGTAATCTGGGTACAGGACTACTTACGGTGCATTCGGAAAGTATTCAGGTGCCTTTTTGGAACACTTCAAGCGGGCTGTCATGTGACTTTTACTGAGGAGTGGCTTCCTCTTGCCACTCTACCATAAACACCTGATTTGTAGAGCGCTGCAAAGATGATTGTCTTTCTGGAAGGTTTTCCCATCTCCACAGAGTGACCATCGGGTTCATGGTCACCTCCCTGACCAAGGCCCTTCTCCCCCGATTGCTCAGTTTGGCCTGCGGCAAGCTCTAGGAAGAGTCGTGGTAGTTCCAAACTTCTTCCATTGAAGAATGATGGAGGCCACTGTGTTCTTGGGGACCTTAAATGCTGCAGAAATCTGTTGGTACCCTTCCCCAGATCTGTGCCTCTACACAATCCTGTCTTGGAGCTCTATGGATAATTCCTTCGACCTCATGGCTTGGTTTTTGCTCTGACATGCACTGTTAACTGTGGGACCTTATATAGACAGGTTGTGCCTTTCCAAAACATGTCCAATGAATTGAATTTACCACAGGTGGACTCCAATCAAGTTGTAGAAACCTCTCAAGTGTGATCAGTGGAAACACTAGGCACCTGAGCTGAATTTCAATTCACATAGCAAAGGGTCTGAATACTTTTTAATACATTTGCAAAAAAATGTAAAACCCTGTTTTTGCTTCGTCATTATGGGGTATTGTGTATAGATTTTAGTATAAGGCTGTAACGTATCAAATCGTGGAAAAGGTCAAGGGGTCTGAATACTTTCCAAATGCACTGTAAGTAAGGACCCAGTTTTGCTTGTGTATTGTATCATATTGAACAATAGCCGATGAAACGAACAAAGTGTTAAAAAAATCTGATCAGCGTGATCTAGACAGGACCTTCTAATCAGCCTGTTTCAATGGCCGGGAGTTTCAGCTTTCTATGGTGACATCACCAGGTTGGTGATTGGTTAATAGACCAATAACAAATAGAGTTCCAAAACTCTCAACCAATAACAGTTTTAAGTTTCTCCCCTCCCCACTCAGACTGCTCCCAAGGTATTTTTGTCAATTTGTATGGAAAACTATTACAGTAAGGTATTTAATTGTTACCCAATAATAATTTGATATTGATATAAAAATGGCTGCATTGGGCCTTTAACTCTCTAGCAGTAATACACTGAACTAGTGGTTAGAGTATTGGGCCAGTAACCGAAAGGTTGCTGGATCAAATCCCCGAGATGACAAGGTAAGCATCTGTTGTTCTACCTGCAAGGCAGTTAACCCACTGTTCCCCGGGTGCCAAAGACGCTGATGTCGATGAAGGCAGCCCCCCCCCCCCCCCCCCGCACCTCTCTGATTCAGAGGGGTTAGGATCAAATGCGGAAGACACATTTCAGTTGAATGCATTCAGTTGTACAACTGACTAGGTATCCCCCTTTCCCTTCCCTAATGTTGTCTCTGCAGAAACAGCTCAAAGTGAAGTCCAGGCAGTACTAATAGATTGCAGCAGTGTGATTTTTGTCGATGTTGCTGGAGCCAGACTCTTCATACAGGTGAGAAAAGTAAACAATATAGTATTTTGTTGAGCAGTACCTTCTGCTAGACGAACATACAGTACCTTGTTCTACAGTATGTTATCTTTCCTTTTAGTATCGGTGGAATTAATGATGCCTCTTTTTCCAGATGTGTATTGAATGCCAGAAAGTTGGGATTTGCATATATTTGGCCAATTGCAATGGTAAGTTCAACAAATGAATCTATAACGATCATTTCAATAGCAATAAGTTCAATCATCCAAACGTATGTCTAGCAGGAGTCTGACGTGTGATGTAATGTTGAACGGGGAATGTTCAGACTCTAGATCTACAGCACTGACTGAAGTTCTAACATGTAAAGCCTTACCCTACGAGGTCTTGACTACTGCTGGTTTTCTGTTCTACCTGATCATTTAATGAACCCAATTAGTGTCCAAGGTCTAAATCAGTCCCTGGTTAGAAGGGAATCATTTTTTTTAAAAGCAGTGGAACTGGCTTCGAGGTCCTGATTTGAATTTGAGGGATCTAGAACATTGATAGAAGGTACTCTTCCCCGACAGAGAGTGTTCTGAGGATCCTAACCTCCAGTGGACTGATGAACTACATGAACCCACAACACATCTTTGTTACGGTCCACGATGCTGTGATGTACATTCAACAACAGAAGGTACAAAACACAAGCAGTGACACGACGTTGAAGGCGTGATGAAGAATGCGTTTACAGTAGTGCTGTAATGGAGTAATTATACAGGAACACAGTTTCAATTATCTACGGCAATATAGTAACCAAAACCTGTGAACGTGCTTGGTTTTTGTTCATGACAGGAGCAAACTCCAGAAAACACGACTACCGTTTGGGTGTGAGATGGTTGGTCGGCCATTTTACACATCAAGATGAACTGATATGCAGTAACATGCACGACACAGACCAGGGGGGAAAACATCTCTCCCTCTACAAGGGCTGTACATCAAGGTTTGTTCCTGGTCTAAGACATGTGCAGTGCTGTGTTAAATGTGTATACTAGTATGCCATGATTGGGCTTCAAGAAGGGAGCAGCGTATTGTAGCATTTCAGTATGAAATGAAGGGTCAATCCCAGTATTTTAAATAAGTATTTTGAATGTCCAATACTGAAGAGACTTGCACAAGTGACCACAACGGTGGCAGAGCACGTATGACGCGTAAAGTACTCCTGCTACTCACTGGAATCCAGGAGAGAGACCAATTAGAGATGTTTATCTCCCACAATAACCCTAGTAAACACAAATATACACATTATTTGATTATTATCTGTTATCTGTTGATTATTATCTGCCAACCATTACTGGTATTTGTTTTGTAGTTCTGTCATACAAAAGTTAATATTATTCCAATGGATAAAATGCACTGAATGCTTTCTTAAAAGGGAGACATGCATATTCACGTGAAATAATGCCTTATGTGTTGTAAATGTATATTTCTGTGTACTGTACATTGTGTTTATAATGAAATGCACTGCAGAAAATGAGTGAAGTTACGTACAGATACCTGTATTGTCTGCAACTGTAATGTCCTCCTGCAGTTTTTGTAATACTTTTATTGAGTTCTTTTACAATAAACATGCTCAAAATGTACAGCTTACCTGGTCACTTTTACATTTGTGGGATTTAGCAATGCTGATTATGGTGCATTCTCCCTAGACAAGATAAATTCCTGAAATACATATTCTAAGTACAAACTACCAGATTTTGACAAAATATATATATATTTTTTTATCTAATACTGTACGCACAAACAGACTAGTTTACATTTCTAATTATTTCCCTGAAGACCCAATTTAACCCAGAGAGACTGAAGGTGGAATGTTAGGCATGCCTGTCGGATTGACAGATTGGGAAGAAGACAAAAGAGTCTTTGGTTTTGTTCAGTGGGTCAGTGTGTCAGACAGTGAAGAAATGGGGAATACTGTTCGCCCCTCTGAAATGTACAGCAGTACAAAGGACAGTCACCAACAAGGAAATCAGTCAATCAAAATAAATAAATTAGGACCTAATCTATGGATTTCAAATGACTGGGAAGGGGTGCAGCCATACAGTAGGTGGGTCTTGGAGGGCATAGGCCCACCCACTTGGCAGCCAGGCCCATCCACTGGGGAGCCAAGGCCCAGTCAACCAGAATGGGTTTTTCTCCACAAGAAGGCTTTACTACAGACAGAAATACTCCTCAGCAGGTGTGGTAACTGAATGGTTTTATGAGCATGAAAACGATGTAAACCGTATGCCGTGGCCGTCTCAGTCACCAGATCTCATCCCAATTGAACACTTATGGGAGATTCTGGAGCGGCACCTGAGACAGTGTTTTCTACCACCATCAACAAAACACCAAGTGATGGAATTTCTTGTGGAAGAGTGGTGTCGCTTGCATCCCTCCAATAGAGTTCCAGACACTTGTAGAATCTATGCCATTGCAATTTTACATTCAATTTTACAAAAGCAACCTGAAATCCATATAGAATATATTCTATATTAGAAAAACCAATAACAATTTGATGGCTATTTAACTACAAGTAGAATAGTCCTGGCTTTTTGTTGTTGTTGAATCATAATTATCAAAATAAATCAGTGGTAAAGTGTTAATACAGTACATATTTTGAAATAATTTATATTTTTCACACAATGACATACTGTAGCTGATATGCAATTAGGCCTGAGTAGAACTGCGTAGCATACATACTGCCCTATGCTGTCATAGGCCTTTCTAGGGCCTTCCAGCGTTGAGCCGAGCCCTTCTTAGAGCTTCATCATAATCACATTACCTTGACCTGATAAAACTGTATGTGGTACGAGTTCAAAAACAGGGCCAAAAAAAATCCTAACTAACTAATTATTTGCTTCCTTGATGTTGGATGCCCATGGATGGAAGTTATTCATTTTTATCCCGTGCATATTTCAAAGAACCCTCTAGACAGTTGCACCCTTCGGGTTTTCTCCCTTTAAAGCTCAAGGAGTGTTTTACTAATTGGCAGGCAGGAAGGAAGTAGCCCACTTCAATTAAAGCGTCCATGGTGGTACACAACACAAGACTCACTCTGACCAAGTGTTTACAAAGGCTGCTATACCTCTAGCAGACCTCAATTCCCTTCCGCTCATGCCAACACTAACTGAAACATCAAACTAATCTAAAGGTTTTGGACACACGCCACGAGCACATGTATGCACACACATGCATGCACACACGCACACACACACACATACATTGTACAGGTGTTTGACCATCTACAAATACAAAACCATTCATAGAGGGTTTTCTTTAATCTCATCTTCTCTAATGTAAACATGTCAAGTGTGGTATCCCGCAAGGCAGCTTTCTTGGCCCTTTACTGTTATATTTTTACTAATGATCTACTACTAGCTTTAAACAAAGCCTGTGTATGCTGATGATTCAACATTATAAACATTAGCAACCACAGCTAGTGAAATCACTGCAACCCTAAACAAAGAGCTGCAGTCAATTTGGCATGGGTGGCTAGTAATAAACTAGTCCTGAACATATCTAAAACTAAAAGCATTGTATTTAGTACAAATCATTCCTTAAATTCTAGACCTCAGCTGAATCTGGTAATGAATTATGTGGCTGTTGAGCAAGTTGAGAAGACTTAACTTCTTGGTGTCACCTTAGACAAATTGTCATGGCATATTGATTCAATTGATTCAAGATGGGGAGAGGTCTGTCTGAGATAAAGATATGCTCATCCTTTTTAACACCACAGTCGACCCAACAAGTCCTGCAGGCTCCAGTTTTATCTTATCTTGACTATTGCCCAATGATATGGTCAAGTGCTGCAAAGAAGGAGCTAGAGAATCTGCAGCTTTCCCAGAACTATGCAACACGTATAGCCCTTCAATGTACACAGAGGGCTAATCTCAACCGTATGCATGTCAGTCTCTCTTGGCTCAAAGTAGATGAAAGATTGACTGCATCAAACCTTGTTTTTGTGAGAAATATCCATGTGTTGGAAATTCCAAATTGTCTGTATAATCAACTTACATATAGCTCTGACAGACATACTTACCCCACAAGACATGCCACCAGGGGTCACTTCACAGTCCCCAGGTCCAGAAATTCAAGAAAACGTACAGTATTATGTAAAGCCATGATTGCACGGAACTCCCCTCCATCTCATATAGCGCTAGTAAACAGCAAACCTGGTTTAAAAAAAAACAATAAAGCAACACCTCAAGGCACAATTCCTCTCCCTCGTGTGACCAAATGTTTGTGTGTATGTACTGACACTGTATGTGTAAATTACAGATGCACACACACACACACACATTATTAATCTTTAGTTGTATTGTTTCTTTTTTGTTGTTGTACATTTTTGTCTTTAGTTGTAGTTTTTTATGACATTTTTACATGTAAATGTATGTGAAGTATTTTTTCCTGTAATGCCTTTTTTTCGTTATGTGTCGGACCCCGGGAAGACCTGCTGTCGCCATTGGGGCGATTCTTATAAAATCATAAACCGTACAATGTAAACAAGACAGGAACTCAAATAACAGAACAGTAGCCCTAAGTGTTTTGGTTAATCATGTCACCTGACCCGGATTCTAACCTTTATTTTAAGCCTTTTCCAGAAACGACATTAGACCAAAGATGAAAGTGATTGTCTGAGGATGGTGCTGGACCATCTGACAGAAAAAGAAAGGGGGACATTTTGATGAAAAGTCTTTAAACAAAGGTTCAACTACAGGTCATGTGACATGATTGACCGAAACAGGGCCCTAATCGACAGTACAAGGAGAATCTATTTGGCAACTAACCACATGAGATATTGCTAGATTATGCCAATGGTAGAAGTACAGACTTGAGATGTGATATACAATAACCAACCACAACAACTACAATGGACTCAATTAAATCAATCTTGTATTGCAGCATTTACTCACGAGCTTCTCCTGGTCAAAATAACCCAACTACGGGTAATACTACTCCACTCAGAGGTAGATGCTTCCGGTAATTAGCTAGAATATGAAGTGTGATCAATGGACTGCCAGAGGGACGGTTTTGGTTTTCTAACAGTGAATAGAAACAACCCACCTCTGGTTATTACTCTACTCAGTCAATTATAAATTCATACAGTTAGCAGTCTACTGTAAAGCAGGGAAAACTGCAAACATAGTTCCTCAAAATCCATAATCTTAACCATTCTTTGTATACTGTATTGCAAAAATACAATTTCATCATTAAAATGTTGAAAACTGAATTTGACATTATATTAGGGATAAAACAGTATTAGATTGCTATAGTCTGTATGATTGTTCAGGTCTTTGGTTCCACCTTGTGGTCAAATAGTATAATGGCAGCATCTAACGGGATGCCAAACAGTCTCAAACAGTCTCATAATAATACAAAAAAAGTGTAAATCTGCTTGAATTCATTATGAAGAGAAAACAATTACTAAATTGGCAGGACTACACCGGGAGGTGTAGTTGAGTATTTAATACAAACAGATCATTAGTCAGTTCCTGACAGCAAGTTAATGCATATTTTTTTAATTGAATTTTATTTGGGCAAAAGACATATACAACAATATGTACAATATTGTATTTATAAATATGTACAATATGTTCTCAGAGCATAGCACTTCAAAATATTAATTAAAACACTTGTTTCCAAAGTGGTCCTCGATGGTATAAACATGTAGAACATCTACTGATTAAAAGACACAATTACAAACAAACACATTACATTCATTCATATTGACATCGTAAAAAGTGGATCTAAACATCACCCTAACCTTAAAAATACAACCTCGATTATTGCACATCACCCTAACTTTAAAGATACAAATTCATTGCACATCATTCCTAACTGTAAAAAACAAGTTCATTGCACATCATCCCTATCTGTAAAAAAAAAAACATGACCAGCAGTAGCAGTAACAAAAGGAGGCACAAGGTGGCAGTGTTAGACAGACAACCTGATCCAGATTAAAACCTTTGCCTGCTTGTTATAGTCTTTCTATGATTTGTTGGCTTGATCTCCAAGGGAAGGCTATTCCATAGATAAATGCCTGTATAGAAAAACGTGTTCATCGCAGTACTGTTTACTCTTGGGAGGGACATTCAGAATGTACCTGATAACATTATTTTGCATGACCTGCAGTCTCTTCCTGCAGTCTCTTCACTTTAATGTTAAAGGATCTAGTGTTGCGATATAGAAATGTCAGTTTGTTTGCTGTTTTAGAAAGGATTTTAGCAGCTATGTAATCTCCAGATAGAGATTGATTCAGGGATAGACCAAGATAAGTGACACTCATCTTTGATTAAATGTCCTTGCCTGCACAGTTCACCTGCATCTTGTCAGCCAATCTGTGCTTTGCTCCAAACTTACTCTATTCAGTTTTGACCAAATGTAGTGACAATTCATTGACTTAGATAAGGAATAAGAATGGCCCTAAGATTGATCCCTGCAGTACTCCACAGGATATTTATTTGGCCTCTGACCAAACATCACCAACATTACATACTTGTGTTCTGTTGGTGAGGTTAGCCCAAAACCAATTTACGGCCTCATCACTTAGACCCACGCATTTCCGTTTCATCGGAAGAATGTCATATTCCACAGTGTCAAACGCTTTCTGCAAGTCCAACTTGACCGTATAGTTCCCCTTGTCAAATTATTGCTTGATATGATCAAAAAGGTCAATAAGGCAAGTATCAGTTGAATGAGCTGTTCTAAAACCAGATTGAAGTCCCTAAAGTAGTTTGTGCTCGAGAAGGTAAACCTCAAGTTGATTGAGAACTAATCTCTCAACAACTTTATATAAGGTGCTGAAGATCAACACAGGCCTGTAGTTACCCACATCTGTTTTGCTACTCTTCTCGAGAGGAACAACCCAGGCTGTCTTGAGATGATTGGGGAATTTACCACTACTAATAGAAAGGTTTACAATGTGCGTTATTATTTTAGCAGTGACACAGGCACTATCCTTAATGAATCTTGCAGGAAGGTTATCAAAACCAGTTACTTTGTTTGTGCTCATTGAGCATAATAGACTGGAAACTTCATCTTACGTTAACATACAAAGCTCAAACAACTCATTTCTGATATTTTTGCTATGGTAAACGTTTTCAATAAAGGACTGGCCTTAGATTCCAGAGCAGGTCAGTAACTTTATAACCAGGAAGGAGGCTACAGTTAGTGGTAAATAATGTGTTAAAATGATTGCAATCTTTGCTTCGTCATAGAATATTAAATCATCAATATCCAGGACAATACCACAGTATTTTACCTTATGAGCAGTTTGAGCCAATATCCTTTAAAGTTTTCCACACAGAGCTGATGTAAGTTGTCATTTACAGTGTCTATGTAATACTGGGATTTGCCCTTATCCATCTTGCATCTTGCCTAGATTATACATTTAATATATAACCATCATAATCTTGTTGTAGATTTGTCCTGAATTCAGACAGGTGCGATCCATTATCCTAATTAGGTCTAATATTTCCCTGACCTCTGTTTGATTCAAATTTGTTTCATTGGGGCCAGAGAGTCAAGGTCAGAACGCAACATCTCTTTAAAAGGATACCAAGCTTGATCAACATTGTCACAATTGAATACATCAGACCAATCAAAATGACCAAGGACTTCTAAAAAACGTTCCTTTGAGTATTGTTTCATAAACCGTATCTTCACATACAGTAGGTATTACCTGGTGTTTTTTTAAAATCTTTTTCTTACGAGTACAGTAGGTTACCATCACTAAAACAAATATCTCCTGACTGACATATTTTTTTCTTGGTCTTATACAATAATCAAAAATCAAAGTTGATTTACTGTCAATACACACTGTGATTGGCTTAGCAATCAGTTGTTTCAGGCCAAATAACTGATTAAAGGTATACAGGGCAAAAGTGCACTTTTCCTGGGTGGTAACTGCACATTTGAATTGAAATCGCCAAGCACAATACATTGCCTGTCAGCAAATACATTGTGATCACAGCAAGTGGATTCGAGTAAATCATACAAATCCAAATGAATGACAAAATGAATGACTTGTTTTATTGCTGAAAATGTTCACAATGGAAAATCATTTAGTTTAGGGTGTCTGTGTACGCATCATTGAACGTTGACCTGATTTACCAAGCGCTACTCTTGATTTGTATAACCAGTTCAAAACGCCAAGATATCCAGATGATTTCCATTTCAAAGGTGCAGTGACTGTCTCTATTAGTTGAGAGCGAACCTGCTTTCTATGTCACAGTGGAAAACAAAACCACAACTGGCAAGTTGTCAAAAACAGACAAAACACAAGTCACTTAAGTTGGAACAAAACCCAAGTCACCAAGTATTCCTTCAAATGACAAAAGAGATGTGATTGTGTCTCAATGTAATCAAGGTATGAAATGATTGTTATTTTAAAATATCTCCGACAAAAATCGTCTCGCAGTTGAATCTAGTTGCCTACACCTGCTACAGGCCAAAATGTTTTTTTTTAATGCTTCAGCCAATTTCCTTCAACAAGCACAAATAATATAGGCTCTATTTGGCAACCACCCTGGGCAGGGGGAGAGGTCGAGACAGTTTCAGTAGGATTAAAAACTCTCTCCTCTATTTTCTTCTTTCATCTCAACTATTTATCTAGGTTACGTGTCAAACTATTTCCACAGAGGGTAGACTGTGAAAGGAAAAACCAAAACCCACAGACACTAGGCCCTCCATCGAATGAGATTGACACCCACGCGATCAATAATGGCGCCTGACTGCCGTTGGCTGCCGTTTTACGGGCTCCTAACCAACTGGGCTATTTCGTTAATTTTTTCGCATTGTTTGTATCTTATTATGTACATAAAGTTGCTGCTACTGTCTCTTATGACCAAAAAGAGCGATTACTCACCTCGAACTGGACAAAGATGTTTTCTTTAATGAGTCCGACACAAAGGATATACTGCTTTCCGGAGAACAGGTCCAAAACCCTGCCATTTGCTTGAAGAAAAGCTGGAGATACCGCGGGAGAAGGTTGGGATGTCTTGTTAGGATTCATAGGCAAGTGAGTAAATTGCCATTGCCATCGGTATTATTGGCTAACGTGCAATAACTGGAAAACAAACTCGATGATCTACGGTCGAGACTATCCTACCAACGGTACATAAATTTTTTTAATATCTTATGTTTCACCAAGTCGTGGTTGAATGACAACATGGATAATATAGAGTTGGCTGGTTTTTCTGTGTATCTGCCAGGACAGTGTCTGGTAAGACGAGGGGTGGGGGTTGTGGGTCTATTTGTCAACAAATGCTGGTGTGCGATGTCTAATGTTAAAGAAGTCTTGAGGTAGAGTACCTCATGATAAGCTGTAGACCACACTATCTACAACGAGGGTTCTCGTCTATATTATTCGTAGCCGTCTATATACGCAGTTTCATCAGCTGTCCAGGTGGCTGGTCTAAGACCATCCCGCTGGTGAAGAAGCCGGATGTGTAGGTCCTGGGCTGGCGTGGTTACACGTGATCTGCGGTTGTGAAGCTGGTTGGACGAACTGCCAAATGCTTTAAAACAACGTTGGAGGCAGCTTATGGAGACCACCACAGGAAAGGAAGACCCAGAGTTACCTCTGCTGCAGAGGATAAGTTCATTAGAGTTACCAGCCTCAGAAATTGCAGCCCAAATAAATGCATTACGGAGTTCAAGTAACAAACACATCTCAACATCAACTGTTCAGAGGAGACTGCGTGAATCAGGCCTTCGTGGTCGAATTGCTGCGAAGAAACCACTACTAAAGGACACCAATAATAAGAAGAGACTTGCTTGGGCAAAGAAACACAAGCAATCGACATTAGACCGGTGGAAATCTGTCTTTTTGTCTGATGAGTCCAAATTTGAGATTTTTGTTTCCAACCTCCGTGTCTTTGTGAGATGCAGAGTGGGTGAACAGATGATCTCCGCATGTATGGTTCCAACCGTGAAGCATGGAGGAGGAGGTGTGATGGTGTGGGGGTTCTTTCCTGGAATTCAAGGCACACTTAACTAGCATGGCTACCACAGCATTCTGCAGCGGGACGTCATCCCATCTGGTTTGCTCTTAGTGGGACTATCATTTTTTTTTCAACAGGACAATGACCCAATACACCTCCAGGCTGTGTAATGGCTATTTGACCAAGAAGGAGAGTGGTGGAGTGCTGCATCAGATGACTTTCCCTCCACAATCACCCGACCTCAACCCAATTGAGATGGTTTGGGATGAGTTGGACTGCAGATTGAAGGAAAAGCAGCACATGTGGGAACTCCTTCAAGCCTGTTGGAAAAGCATTCCAAGTGAAGCTGTTTGTGAGAATGCAATGAGTGTGCAAAGCTGTAATCAAGGCAAACGGGTGGCTACTGTGAAGAATCTCAAATATAAAATATATTTTGATTTGTTTAACACTTTTTTGGTTACTACATGATTCCATATGTGTTATTTCATGTTTTTGATGTCTTCACTATTATTCTATAATGTAGAAAATAGTAAAAAAAATAGAAAAACCCTTGAATGAGTATGTGTCCAAACTTTTGACTGGTGCTGTATATATTTACAAAACAAAATATGAGCGATTGATGCAAAAATGATGCAGAAAACTACATTGATGGAAGCTACAATCTATCTGCAATATTAAAGCTGATCTACCCCCCCCCCCAAAACAAGCCACCTACGATTCCCCACAAGGGGCAGCTTCTTGTTATTGTTGCTAGCTATCTGAACGTTCAGAATCATAACAATGTTTTTTGAGAAACAGACGCCTCACAAGTCCTCAACTGGCAGCTTCATTAAATAGTACCCGCGCAACACCAGTCTCAACGTCAACAGTGAAGAGGCGACTCTGAGATGCTGGCCTGACGACTTTAAGTGACCATTTTATGATATCCCGGGGATGTCCTAACTACTCATTATGTTTGCAGGGGAGACTAAGAAATTCAGCTTGGCCCCCAAGATCGTCACAACCTTCTACAGATGTACCATCGAGAGCATTCTGTCAGGCTGTAATGCCACCTGGTACAGCAACTGCACCACCCGCAACCACAGGGCTCTCCAGAGGGTGGTGCAATCAACCCAATGCATCCTTAGGGGCACACTGCCTTTCCTCCAGGACATCTACAGCACCCAGTGCCATAGGAAGGCCAAGAAGATCATCAAGGACCTCAGCCACCCAAGCCATAACCTTTTCACCCCGCAACCATCTAGAAGTTGGAGACAGTACAGGTACATTAAATCTGGGATCAGGAGACTGATAGAATCTGTTCATCTCCAGGCAATCAGACTGTTGAACAGCCATCACTAGCCAGCCTCCGCCCGGTACCCTGCCCTGCATCTTAGACACTGTCACTAGCCGGCTACCACCCAGTACTCTACCTTGCACCTTTGAGACTGCTGTTTACATATTGTTTTACCCATTTTATATGCATATACTGTATTCTAGTCAAGGCTCATCCAATATATACTGTCCATATAGTCTATTCAAACCATTTATACACATATACAGTGGCAAGAAAAGGTATGTGAACCCTTTGGAATTACCTGGATTTCTGCATAAATTGATCATAAAATTTGATCTGATCTTCATCTAAGTCACAAAAATAGACAAACACAGTCTGCTTAAACTAATAACACACAAACAATTATGCATTTTAATGTCTTTATTGAACACACCATGTAAACATTCACAGTGTAGGGTGGAAAAAGTATGTGAACCCTTGGATTTAATAACTGGTCACCTTTGGCAGCAATAACCTCAACCAAATGTTTTCTGTAGTTGCAGATCAGACCTGCACAACGGTCAGGAGGAATTTTGGACCATTAATCTTTACAAAACTGTTTCAGTTCTGCAATATTCTTAGGATGTCTGGTGTTAAAATCGTGTTGAGGTCAGGACTCTGACTGGGCCACTCCAGAAGTCGTATTTTCTTCTGTTGAAGCCATTCTGTTGTTGATTTACTTCTGTGTTTTGGGTCGTTGTCCTGCTGCATCACCCAACTTCTGTTGAGCTTCAATTGGTGGACAGATAGCTTAACATTCTCCTGCAAAATGTCTTGATCAACTTGGGAATTCATTTTTCCGTCGATGATAGCAAGCTATCCAGGCCCTGAGGCAGCAAAGCAGCCCAAACCATGAGGCTCCCTCCACCATACTTTACAGTTGGGATGAGGTTTTGATGTTGGTGTGCTGTGCCTTTTTATCTCCACACGTAGTGTTGTCTGTTCCTTCCAACCAACTCAACTGTAGTTTCATCTGTCCACAGAATATTTTGCAGGAAGCACTGTGGAACATCCAGGTGCACTTTTGCGAACTTCAGAAGTGCAGCAATAATGTTTTGGGAAAGCAGTCGCTTCTTCCGTGGTGTCCTCCCATGAACACCATTCTTGTTTAGTGTTTTACAAATCGTAGACTCGTCAACAGAGATGTTAGCATGTTCCAGAGATTTTTGTAAGTCTATAGCTGACACTCTAGGATTCTTCTTAATAAATAAGTCAAATACATTTTTAGCAAAGATAGGCCTACGTTTGCATCTTTAAAGAAAACATGTTGGTATTGGATCGCTCGATTTGCTATGCTGCATTTTTAAAAATCAGAAATAACAGAGATGTGCGTTGGAAATAGCAACTTGGATTAAATATGACGATGTTGTCAAGGCTCAGGAGAAGACCCAGATGCAGACCGTAACAAAAGTTTACCTCAAAAACAGGGGGGCAAGGCAAACAACAGGCAGAGTTCACTAATCCAGAGCAGAGTCCGAAAGGTACCGCTCAGGGTCATGGTAGGCAGAGGTAAGTAATCCAGGGAGGTGTAACAAGGTACAGAACGGCAGGCAGGCTCAGGGTCAGGGCAGGCAGAATGATCAACTGGACCTTTAAATACTTGATTGAGATTAGTAGGCTAGCCTACAAAGCCGCCCTTATTTCAACATATTTCCTACCCTAGAGCAGAAATGCTTATTTCGATTTCACCTCCGAAGAATGATCTCAGACAAACAACTTTGGAGGCGGCTTATGGTAGAGAAATGAACATTAAATTATCTGTCATCAACTCTGGTGGACACTCCTGCAGTCAGCATGCCAGTTGCATGCTCCCTCAATACTTGAGACATCTGTGGCATTGTGTTGTGTGACAAAACTGCACATTTTAGAGTGACCGTTTATTTTCCCCAGCACAAGGTGCACCTGTGTCAGGATCATGCTGTTTAATCCACTTCTTGATATACAGTGCCTTGCGAAAGTATTCGGCCCCCTTGAACTTTGCGACCTTTTGCCACATTTCAGGCTTCAAACATAAAGATATAAAACTGTATTTTTTTGTGAAGAATCAACAACAAGTGGGACACAATCATGAAGTGGAACGACATTTATTGGATATTTCAAACTTTTTTAACAAATCAAAAACTGAAAAATTGGGCGTGCAAAATTATTCAGACCCTTTACTTTCAGTGCAGCAAACTCTCTCCAGAAGTTCAGTGAGGATCTTTGAATGATCCAATGTTGACCTAAATGACTAATGATGATAAATACAATCCACCTGTGTGTAATCAAGTCTCCGTATAAATGCACCTGCACTGTGATAGTCTCAGAGGTCCGTTAAAAGCGCAGAGAGCATCATGAAGAACAAGGAACACACCAGGCAGGTCCGAGATACTGTTGTGAAGAAGTTTAAAGCCGGATTTGAATACAAAAAGATTTCCCAAGCTTTAAACATCCCAAGGAGCACTGTGCAAGCGATAATATTGAAATGGAAGGAGTATCAGACCACTGCAAATCTACCAAGACCTGGCCGTCCCTCTAAACTTTCAGCTCATACAAGGAGAAGACTGATCAGAGATGCAGCCAAGAGGCCCATGATCACTCTGGATGAACTGCAGAGATCTACAGCTGAGGTGGGAGACTCTGTCCATAGGACAACAATCAGTCGTATATTGCACAAATCTGGCCTTTATGGAAGAGTGGCAAGAAGAAAGCCATTTCTTAAAGATATCCATAAAAAGTGTTGTTTAAAGTTTGCCACAAGCCACCTGGGAGACACACCAAACATGTGGAAGAAGGTGCTCTGGTCAGATGAAACCAAAATTGAACTTTTTGGCAACAATGCAAAATGTTATGTTTGGCGTAAAAGCAACACAGCTGAACAAACCATCCCCACTGTCAAACATGGTGGTGGCAGCATTATGGTTTGGGCCTGCTTTTCTTCAGCAGGGACAGGGAAGATGGTTAAAATTGATGGGAAGATGGATGGAGCCAAATACAGGACCATTCTGGAGGAAAACCTGATGGAGTCTGCAAAAGACCTGAGACTGGGACGGAGATTTGTCTTCCAACAAGACAATGATCCAAAACATAAAGCAAAATCTACAATGGAATGGTTCAAAAATAAACATATCCAGGTGTTAGAATGGCCAAGTCAAAGTCCAGACCTGAATCCAATCGAGAATCTGTGGAAAGAACTGAAAACTGCTGTTCACAAACCTCACTGAGCTCGAGCTGTTTTGCAAGGAGGAATGTGAAAAAAATTCAGTCTCTCGATGTGCAAAACTGATAGAGACATACCCCAAGCAACTTACAGCTGTAATCGCAGCAAAGTATTAACGTAAGGGGGCTGAATAATTTTGCACACCCAATTTTTCAATTTTTGATTTGTTAAAAAAGTTTGAAATATCCAATAAATGTCGTTCCACTTCATGATTGTGTCCCACTTGTTGTTGATTCTTCACAAAAAAATACAGTTTTATATCTTTATGTTTGAAGCCTGAAATGTGGCAAAAGGTCGCAAAGTTCAAGGGGGCCGAATACTTTCGCAAGGCACTGTACACCTGTCAAGTGAATGGATTACCTTGGCAAATGAGAAATGATCACTAACAGGAATGTAAACAAATTTGTGCACAACATTTTTGTCTGTAATGATCATTTCTGGGACCAACACTTTACATGTTGCATTTATATTTTTGTTCCTTGAATTTTCTTTTGCAAGTGCATGTTCATTTTAGGATAGACAGTTGTGGTTTAGCTGCATCAATCAAAGCAGTGAAGTGTGTAGTTAATCAAGACTACAGTGGTCAAACAATTCATCTTGGGGTGATGGAGGGAGCAGCGTTGCCAAACGCAATCATATCACATAATTATACCATTTATAAATGGTATAATTTCGTGGTTTAATTGCTGCATATATATTTTTAATACAGACTAGCTCCAAAATAAGTGAACATTGAGAAATGATCCAATGGATTATGTAAATGTTCTGAGTATTGGTTTGAACAAGGTGATGCGCAGATTCACTGACCTACAAATAATCTGGAATTGCGAAATAACCTACACTTTTTTTTTCAAGTGATCTTTACCCAGGCTTCAAACATCCTTTTAATTCTGTGTAGCGTCTCGCACAGGCTGATCCTCTCAACCGCAAGGAGGCCGGCCACAAGCAGTACAATTTCAACAAATCAAATGCTGCGGTCTCAGAGATTACCCCGTGATGCTGAAGAATGTGGATTTTACAGTAGGGTTCCTCCTCATGTTGTCTTTTATTTCCCGAGCGATTAAATACACGGGGGGGCTTTACAAACTTAAATATAGGTCTGACCCACTCTTTCTGTTGATGGTGTGATGTTCTATGCCGTCGGTTAGTCTCGAAATGTATGAAAAACAATAGGCTTTTGGAATTCATTGTAGTCTAGGATGCACTCAACGTAGAGGTTTTCCTTCTCACGTTGGTTACAAGCGACTCTGATCAACAAACGCAGGTAATGATAATATTTCGGGACACAATAACTGGTGATAAACAGATGCAATGTCTTTGTCTGATGGAAAGCTATTGCTTTATCCAAATGATTTTGACGGTGATAAAATCATAGCGGTAATTAGCGTCACGGTGATGTTGTCTTGACGGTCTCTGTAACGTTGACTCGGTGAATCTCCATTCAAGACCGGCTACTGTTGTAAAAATGGCATATGACAATGTTGTGAATATAATTGTGTTTCATTTCTGAAGAATATCAATTCAGAAGAATTAGGAATCCTGCAATGAATCTAAACTCTGCTTATAACTCTCACACACCACCAATAATAGATAGAAGATAGTGGTTGAATGACGATAGCTCTAAACTGTATACAATGTAGCTTCTGTGTTATTATTGTGTTGTCACTGTGTTGTACGTGTTTTTCAGTCCTTTTAAGGCAGGCAGGCAGCAGAGTCTGTCTGTTAAGGGGATATGCGTGGCCTACTTAGTGTACATTATTAACTTCCTCGTCCACGATTAGCGGTCTCTCACCTCAATATAACCTCAATGCTACTAGAGTGAAACAGCAAACGGGAGTGGCCAATTTGCTAGAATGTCATCCATTGAGCTACAGCAGAATGTCAGAAAGACATTTAGAAAGACGTTTCAGAGACATTAGCCACTCCTGTTTGCTGTTTCATTGTAGTAGTTTCAATCTCATCTAAAAGTTATTTATACAACAAGAGGATAGATTTATCTCACTAGGACAGAGATTGGCAATTTAGATGGGGGGTGGGTCCCACAAAAAAATCTGAACTCATCATGGGAGGCTGCATTGGCTCAAGGGTCTGCATACACACATCCATACCCACACATGTAGTCCGAGCTGGCTCTACCATTTTAGGGGCCCTAAACTACATTTTGTTTCCCACACCTTGCGAGCAAAACATTTTCTACACATTTTGCCATGTAGCGTATAGAAAACTTTTCAGTTTTTAAAGCACTTGGCTGCAAATCTACATATTTTGCAATGGGGTAGAGAGTTGATTTTGCTATTTTATAACTCATATCATGCAATTCCACTCCATTCCACTCCATGGGGCGGAGAAAACCATTTTTAGTTTTACAGCTAATTTTCTGCAATTCTACACATTTTGTCATAGGGTGAAGAGAAATGTTTGCCGTTTTTA
Source organism: Oncorhynchus clarkii lewisi (assembly GCF_045791955.1). Classification (NCBI taxonomy): domain Eukaryota; kingdom Metazoa; phylum Chordata; class Actinopteri; order Salmoniformes; family Salmonidae; genus Oncorhynchus; species Oncorhynchus clarkii. The sequence continues at coordinate 38,920,271 of NC_092162.1, read as the reverse complement.
ATATGAAGCGTCACTAGTAAAAGGAATGGGTGCCCCCCAGTCGGTAATTCGACCATGATTACTACAAATGTAGATAGCCTTCCACTAGACTCATTTACCAATCTCAAAAAGGTTAGCTGATGCACAACCAAATATTGAAATGGCACCTTGTGCATTCTACTATTCTAACTCTCAACAATAAGTTGAAACTCTGAGTTCCCCCAAAATATTGATCCGTAGAGATCCTCTGGTTAAAAAAAAGAAGCCCCATGCCAGTGATTGGGGACATTGCCCTGTGGCAGTTGCCTTTCGGATGGGACATTAAATGGGTGTCCTGATTCTCTGTGGTCACTAAAGATCCCATGGCACTTATCGTAAGAGTAGGGGTGTTAACCCCGGTGTCCTGGTTAAATTCCCAATCTGGCCATCATACCATCATGGCCACCTTTCAATTGGCTCATTCATTCATCCCTCCTCCTCTCCCCTGTAACTATTCCCCTGGTCGTTGCTGTAAATGAGAATGTGTTCTCAGTCAACTTACCTGGGAAAATAAAACAAAATAGAACAAGGCCCCTGACTTGGCCTTCAGTGTGTATATAATACAGACAGTTGGACAGAACTATCATGTTCCATGCAAGATAAATAGAGATTAGTATCAGCTATATTCGGAATATTTTGTGCCTGACGAAAACAATAGGTGAAGTAAATGGTCGACATATGTTTCTGCCTTTTCAATCCCATTGTGTTCCAATCTCAGAAGAGATGCTGTAATTGGAGTGGACCAGGAAGTACTAGAGAGGAGAAGGAGGAGGAGGAGGAGGAGAGGAGGGAAGAGGAGGATACCACCATGAAAGGTCTGAGTGCCTCCAGGTTCTGCTTCTACTTGGGTTTCGTAGTGGGGACCCTCAGCCTGTACCTCTTCCTGCGCCAGGTGTGTTACACATCTATAATCTAGTGGCCTTAAACATCTATATCAACTATTCAGGTAGCCATATAATATTACAATAATATACTTCTGTAATTATTATTCAGATATCCGTATACACCTGTAATTACGGTACTCTCTCCCTGCATTAGTGCACCTACGTAGTACATCTGTCATTACTGTTGACTGTGTTGATGTTTGATGCTTGGTGTTATCAGTCAGTAAACTTGTTTGTACTTGTACCACACCATATTTATAATGTGAACATACAGCTATGGTTTGAGAGGAGCATGGAGCTCCCTGTGCTGGGAGGGGTCCAGAGCAGCTCAGTAGCAGCGGTGGCAGAGGAGAGGCAGGCCAGTGTGGAGAGAGCAGCCCTCATCAATCTCAACGTCCCGCACCACACAGGTACACAGGCCCAATAAGGCCAGGGCCCATCCCAGTGAAAGGAAATGGAGTGCCTCTGAAGATCTCGTAAATCTGTGTGGAAGTTTGAAAGAAGTGCGTTGTGAACGTTTTGTACTTTAATATCGAAAATGAACCTCGAAAATGAAAAGACTCTTTCCAAAGCATACATCTAGCCAATTTAAATATGACTAATATACAGTGTTACTCTATTCCTGTATAAGGGGACACTGCAGCACTGTTCGTCCCCAGTGCCTTTGTTATTGTTTTGTTGGTGAAACCAACTTGTGGAGCCTCCGGTAGCTTGGTAAAAACTAATTGCAGTACATATTCTGCTCTTCTATTGCTCGTGATGTCAGTTGGGGAAAAAAACTGTGTTTGTTGTAATATCATGGAAGTTCTACCAATTAGATGGGCAAGCAGCAGTTGCTACATTCATTGTTGGACTTGATATGATATGATGTGTACCCATTGATTCTTGTATAATATATCTTGTAAATGCCTTATGAGCTTAGTTCAACTGTCGTAACCCATCAGAACACGAAACATAAGCTTGTTTTACACCAATGTTTGTAAACAAAGTAAATGTAAAAAAACATTATATAGCCTCAAAACATGGTTAAAACTATCATTTTTATATCATGGATGTTCCTCGGCATCCATAGCTCTGTCTAATTAATTAGCTAAGCTTTACCCTTAGTTTTTTTTTATACCCGAAACAGGGGTGGGGGACAACGCTTTGTTATGGTTTCTACTGCTGATTGCCGCTTTAAGGATTTCAGCTTAAAAGTTGTGTGGCAATGATTTTCAGGTGAGGACAGTCGCGTGGCAGATGAGTTGTACCGAAAGGTGCGCATCCTGTGCTGGGTGATGACAGGCCCCAGTAACCTGCAGACCAAGGCCCGCCATGTCAAGGCCACCTGGAGCCGCCACTGCAACGTGGTGGTCTTCATGAGCTCTGTTGACGACCCAGGTGGGTACCCAGCCAGGTAGCCTAGAAGGGTATTGAGGCGGGCCGGTTTGAATCCCATGACCAACGGGAAACATCTGGTCAAAAGGATCCTATATAGATGCTATCTCGTGCCTTGTTTCCCTTGAGTAAGGCCCATGACCCTAACTGCTGTGATGCACAATGGCTGACTCCGTGCTTTGTGCCTGACTGACTCTGGGGGAGGTTGCATTAGAAAGCAAAAAACAGTAGGAAAATGGACAATAAAGCATTCTTCTTCTTCGCCAGACTTCCCCACCGTAGGGCTGGGGACAGGGGAGGGCCGCGACCAGCTCTACTGGAAGACCATCCGGGCCTTCCACTATGCCCTGGAGCATCATGGGAACGAAGCCGACTGGTTCCTCAAGGCGGACGACGACACCTTCGTAGTGGTGGACAACCTCCGCTGGGTCCTGTCCAATCACACGCCCGAGGAGCCCCTCTACTTCGGCAAGCGCTTTAAGCCCTATGCCAAGCAGGGGTACATGAGTGGCGGAGCGGGGTATGTGTTGAGTAAGGAGGCCCTCAGGAGGTTCGTGGAGGGGTTCAAGACCAAGGTGTGTACCCATACCACCTCTGTGGAGGACTTGGCTCTGGGACAGTGTCTGGAGAAGATGGGGGTTCTGGCCATGGACTCCAGGGATACATGGCAGCGGGAGACGTTTCATCCATTCGTGCCGGAACACCACCTGACTGGGAAGTTCTCCAAGAGCTTCTGGTACTGGAACTACTGCTACTACCCCATCGTGGAGGTCAGTCACCACTGAGCTCTCTCTCTCTCTTTCTCCTTCTCTTGTTGTCGTTACTTTTGTTGGCTTTCAGTTCCACTGATTTTTAAGATACAAGCCAGAGCTCACCTTGCTCTTAGTCTCTCTCTCTCTCTCTCTCTCTCTTTCTTCCTTTCCAGTCTCTCTCTGTAGTACCTATCTTATTCATGTAAGACTGTTTAAGATGAACCCAGATAATGGATTACCATTGAATTGAGGGTCAAACTGGGTCAGGAAGACAGTTTTCCAAGAGCTCGAACTTGTTTCCTCTTATAATCCTTTAATTCAATTAATGGCCATCTGTACACTATTGTGCACCAATTGGATATTTGCGGCTCAAGGTTTTTTTGTCTATTAAAGTGTAGGTAGGGCATTTTTTGACCAGGGCATCACTGTCTTGCACAATCCCTCTCTGAAACTAGGTACAATATATGGAATATAGACATTTATTTTCGATGAGCAGCCTGAATATAGGCTACATGCTATGTGAAGGATATATCACTGTGAAAATGACAACGTTAGATGTCTGTCCTTCTAAAGCCTTCATAGAAAGAAAGGAATTACATTAAAGTGGATGATTGCTAAAGTGGATGATTGCAGTGGAGACAATGCACTGTCCACAGTAGGAACATTTCCCATTTTCTTTCATATATTTGTGCTAATTCATTGTGCTTTGCAATGCAAATGAGACACGTTTATTATGAGTCTATCAGACAGGGACCACCGAGGCACATGACAATACACCTGGGGGTAAACAAGCCATTCAGGTGTCTTTGTGGAGGAAACATAGCCAGTGTCTCCTCTGCTTAACAATGACTGTCAGAAATGTGTTATTAGGTTTTCCCCCAGTCAAATATACTTGCAGGAATGTGAAATAGACAGTGAACACTCCAATAGTCCATTTTAAACAGCTGTTTAAGCGATCTGATGTATGCTACAGAGGAGTAAGCGTGTGTGTTCCGAGCTGTATTGCTGTGTGTGTGTGCGTGTGTATGCGTGTGCATATGTCACAGGTGTGTGTTTTAAGGGTGGGATTCTGTCAAAAGATACAGTGGAAGGCCATATAGCAAGTTTTATAGTGCTCAGTTTGCTATTTTCCTCCAGGGTCCCCAGTGCTGCTCAGACCTGGCAGTATCCTTCCACTATGTGGACGCAGAGCTGATGTACACGCTGGAGTACTGGACCTACCACCTCCGTGCCTACGGCTACAGATACCGCTACAGACCTCCACTACCCCAGGGCCTGGTGGAGCGTCTGGCCCAGCCGGAAAGGGCCACTGTGGGGGCAGCTGGTACAGGGACAATACCAGCTGGTGTTATTGTTGTTGGTGGTGGAGACCAGTCCAAAATGGAGGCAGTGTCATATAAAGGGGCTGCGAGGGAAAGTAAAATCCCCATGGACAATAACAGGACTGCAGTCACACAGGAGAGACAGCAGTGATTCTCTTTGGGTCGACGCCTAACTTCCACTTAAGTGGAATGTGAACGTGGTCATGCATTGGTGTCATTTGGGACGGTTTGACTTGAAGCGTTTGAATGTGTTTTTTTAAGGTGATAACGGGAGTGTGTTGTTGTGTGTGATGGAAACAGGACTTGTGAAATGGTCATGCCAGGAACAGGTTCGATATTTCCAACGTTGTGCACCAGTTCCACCACAGTTCAGGTTTGATTGGTTGTGGGGGATTTTATTCATCCATATACTGTACAACTTTTTACTTGAATGTGTTAACTGTTTTTTATCAATATCTGTTGTTGTTTTATCTGATATTCTGTTTGAATTCCAATAGTATGCCGTTAGTGACCATGCATCTGTATATACTTCTAGAGCATTTACTTCATGAGGCCCACGCTGCATAAAAACATTCTGACCTGGACATTTCCTATTGCATGATATCAAGCATTTCTGTGTCTTAGATGTTGATTTAGAAAATCATCATTTCCACAACTAACAGTGCTCCTGTATTCCATTCCCTAATTGACTGTCCATAACTATTCAATTCTATATTGGTATTGCACTTTTAGAGAAATATGAAGGGACCTTTATATGCGTGCACTGAACAATGGTCGTTTCTTAACGTTGTCGAGGTTTTCGTCAGAATCTGAGGTTTTCGGCGTCAGGTCAAGCTGATAGAGCACATTTTTGAATGGTATTACATTGCTCTGTGGTGTAGCTAAGTGTGAGTGTATTTCATGTCAAATGTAATGGCCATATGTTTTTCCCATTTATTATAGATTATCTGCTAAGCAGTTGAATGGCCTTAAAGTGGGGTAGATTATACTTACTATAACTACAGTACTAAAGTATTTTTTTGTACAGTACTACTTAATGTTCATTTTTGGTAACATATTCCGGCACTTTGAATTCTCGTTGCTATGATGGTGGATTTAAAATGTTGTAACCAAATATTTTTCAATTAATTGTCAGTATTGTTGCCACATTTGATTATTTCTTTAATTTGAATCACAAACATATGGTAAAGAAATAGTTCTTATCAGATGGGACTGTTACTGATTTCTTTCAGGTAATACATTATAGCTATTAGTTACTATGACAACTCATCGGGCACATGTTACAGTAGCAGGTTGATTTTGGTCAGTTTAAATTCCACAGATGTTTTCGCAAATACTTTGTTTTGTAAAATAAATAGTTGTTTCTTTTCTGTATTGTATAATAATAACTCCAATCTTCTGAAAAGGGGTTTTGCCTTGGCTGGATGTTAGGGATGGGTCTGGATGAATGTCTTGTCTACAGCCCACGCCGAAACCTGGATAAAAAAAGTAACAGTGGATTTTTAGTTAGACATTTATAATCAGTAAAGTTTCTAGTATTGTTTAATGCAACGCAGAACGTGAGAAAATATAAAGCACTTGATAACTTATTGTTATTCAATGTATTCTACACTCTGAGAAAAAAAGGGTTCCAAAAGGGTTCTTCTGCTCTCCCCATAGGAGAACCCTTTTAGGTTCCATGTAGAACCTTCTGTAGAAACGGTTCTATGTTGAACCCAAAAGGGTTCTACCTGGAACCAAAAACAGTTCTTCAAATTGTTCTCCTATGGGGACAGCCCAAAGAACCCTTTAAAGTTGGAGACACCACCTTTTATCTAAGAGCGTACTGCGTAGAGAGATGAGCTAATGCTGACACATGTACTGTATTTAAAGGCATACGTGGAAACCTGCGTAGCATAAAATGCATGGAGTCTACTAAATGATATGGGAGAGCAAATGCCTCACACGCACACACCTCAGTCTGCACTTATTAAAGAATAAGGCTCCTCTTCTTGTCTCAGGGTATGCCTCCTTTCTCAAAGGACGCATGTTGCCTGTTAGAGAGAACACACACTGGGTCACTGAGCTGGGGGGAAAAAAATCATTATCTCCACTGCACATTGGATTATTATGGAGGTATAGATGAATTATCCCTTTAGTGCAGTGGACTAAATCAGGGTCACACTGAGTGTTTTTTTTTGCTAGTCTTAAACACATCTACTTTGAAACAAAAGTATACACCTCACACACATGGCGATTGGCTTATGAAAAGAAGACACCTGTACCATGTCAGATATAGAGTTGAAATGTATTACATTGTGACGTTGCATCCCAATATTACACTTCATATACATCACAGAAGTCTGAATTATAACAAAACCGCTTGACATAGAAACACCGGATTTTCAGCGTAAAAAAAAAAGTGTACTAATGATGAAAAATATGAATAACATTCCACGCATGAGGCCACTGGAGGGCGTTTTGGTCATTTGACTGCAGGTAATGTATGCCACTTAGCAGATGCTTTTATCCAAAGCAACTTTAAAATATGATCCCTGTATGAATGAGCCCATGACCTTGGTGTTTATTGCTAGTACCACACTCTTATCAACTGAGCCACACAAACTCAGCTGCAGAGGACCATTAGATTAGATTAGAATAGATTCTCATGCCCGCCCGCCCACCCACCCACACTCACCTTGTTCCAAGTTTCTTCTGCCCATAAGCCCAACAAAGACATCATCCATCTCTCCTGTGACAAACACGGTTAAATCATTATCAAATGCCACTGTTCGCAGTATATTAAGTTACATTTGTCAAGATTGTTCTGTTAAAAGCTAATAACATTCCTATTGATGTGTAAAACAAACAGTAAATCAATGGTTAATCCTTACTTTTATGTGGAGAGGGAGGTACTTCATAAATATCTGTGAAAAAGCAAGTCAATTGTAAAAAATGCATAAAACCCAATAAAAAATGTTATTCAATAAAAAAGTAAATTAGTGGTGTGAATACTGTAATTTCCCTGCAGTGAACTCCTGCTTCAACATTGAACATGTTTGAGTAAATAAAGACTGGGACACATTGTTAATTTAGTCAAAACAGAGAAGACTCAGTGACACAGTATCAGTATAACCCCCTCTATACATCATCAAAGATGACTCAGTGCATGAATTGGGCAGGAGCTCACCGGAGCTGAGTACCTGCACCTCCAATTCTCTACTGCTTGATCTCCTGTTCCTTTTACAGAATATTAGCTCAAAAGTATAGTGGCGCTCCTGCACTTAAATATAAACAGTACCGGCACCCAAAACGAGTACAGGAGCCTATAACAGTCCAAGTCAAGCACCGAGACAACTGTTGTCTGCTGAGGGTCTTAACTTTGATTGATTGATGGTAAGATGCAGAGAGAGAGCTGAAGCTTACCAGCGCCCCTTCTACCCATCAGCCCAACAAAGCTGTCATAATCTAGGTCGTTATATCTCTTCAGAATGGTCCGCTTGAGGTTTTCAAGACCTGGAGTATCCTGTAAAGACAACGATGATAGGCCATTAATAAGCATCGTTTTCTCTCATTCGTAGACATGAAATCAGTCCCCCAAAAAAGAATAATCGGGATGACACATGAACAAGGTTATCTTTCCGCAGATGAGGCTTTAATTTGATCCGACCCCTACAGTCATTTGCTTTGAATTCACAGTTATGTTTTAAACCATTATATACCTAGATAAATAAAATAAAATAAAAAATTTACGTTACCATATGAGGGTTAAATAGATACGGTTGGATGAGAAACTTCCTTACCTCTGAGTCAGCAGTTGATCTGAGCGCCCCAGCAGCAGGCTCCTCGCAGCTGGACTGGCTTGAGCGGAGTTTCATGACGAGAAACAGAGCCACCAGCAACAATCCGTTTTTCATCTTCTTATTAACACCACCTGTAGCCTAGACAAGCTGTGATGTTGGGTTGACAATAATATCAACATTTAGAGATACATTTGCTTGACGCATTAGAATAAATAACTTCCAAGCTGCAAAATGCTTCATTAGAGCTCAGCTGAAACCAGCAAACGCGCACCAAGTATGAAACGGACTTGACATTGAAAATCCACAATGAATAATAGACTAGAAGACTGCAACAGCAGGCCTAAACATTCGTTTCTCTTCTAAAATGTAGTGATAACTGGTTTTAAATTGTGCGTAATGCGCACGGAATGTTTTCCATTTATTGTGAAATGAAAGGCTATATTACTAAACCTTGACAGTCATTTGATTTGTAGATATGTTTTCCGAATAGGCTACAACAATTACGCTATCATGTAGGCTATAGGCCTATAGAAAAAGTCCGAAATGTTTTTGTTGTTCAGCTTGCAGACAAAGTTGATTCGTTGCGTCTCCAAATGTCCCTGCAAAACTCCCGCCATCCAATTGATGGACAAATACATTCGGAATAACTTGAAATAGGCTCTATAACAAACCAAATACGGTATAGATCTATCAAAATATATATATATATTTACCTGTTTTCCGACGTGGTAATATTCGAATATGAATATTATGTTAGAGACAGTTGGAGAAGACCGTGCGCGCGCCCGGGTGCGGATGCTTGTTGGTGAGAGCGAAACGATGATACGGATAGCTCCTGCAGTGCAGCGACGAGATCCGCGAGGACAGAGTGATGTGTCCACTATTCTGTTTATTAAATCATAGCTGTGTATCTGCGCGAGTCCAATCAGCTTCAGAAACGTAGGTGGGGTCTCGACGTCTTATATCACATTCTCGTGTATCCCCATAGTCATACCACTGATGATGATAATGATCAGGATGTTAAAATGGAGCCAATGGCGCCTAGCTGTCATCCGAAAAAAGAACACCATGATCCATTCAGTGTCCCCAAACGTTCCATGGTCCTATTCTTTGATAGGCGACATTACACAAATCTGATTGGTAGGCTTGTGAAGTTCAACGGATGCTGGTCTTATGATTTCAGCTGTGTTTCTTATTTTCAAATAGTTGTGGTAAGGACTGTAGGACTATCCATCGGTTGGAGATGATTCATATATAGGCCCAACGGTTTCATTTTTCAACAGGTTGGGACCAACATGCGAGTTTCAAAGACAGTACCACGTGGAACTGTATTGCTCACTATCTCTCTCTTTGGCTGACTTGAATACTGTTTGCTCTGCCCTCGTTCACTGCAAAATAGTTTGTCTCCTCATGGTGCCCTGTCCTCTTGATTGCTTAATTGTAATGGTCATTGACTAGAGCCCAATCCATCTAGGAAGTCATTAGACGACAGAGATAGGAGCTGCCACAGCGCCACGAGACTACGCGGATGGATGTCTTGGAGAGAGCAAATTGAGCTGCTGCCTACGTGCAGAGTTGATTAGGGAAAGAGAGAGCGGGAGAAAGGAGTCACCGGTGGCCTATGCTCTCTGATGAGTGATGGATGGATCTAAGAAAATAAGTATGAAGATGAATAAACTATATTATTCAGATGAACATACCTGCACTTTTTTTATACTCAGATAATACATAAGGAAATTGAAATTCTCTCCCCCCTTTCAAAAACCAAAACATCAAATGAATGCTAAATTTGAATGTAAATGCATGTCCAGCATAGTTGCTCTGAGGCCAATTTTAGAACATTTGTTTACTGTGTGAGGGAATTGAAAGTACATTTCTGATTTATATGCAGGTTTGACCTAATTGAACCCAGCAAAGTAATGTGAATGAGTCTGTCGTGACTCACGAGTTGATTGCTGCAGCCATAAAATAAGTCCATGACTCAAATAAGTGTATGTGTGTCCGTGTCCATTTGTGGAGGCCATGTTGTCCAGCCGCCTAGCGAGAGAGAAGAAGAAATTTGGGATTGTTTCATCACAATTCAACCCGCTAAAGATGCCAAAGTGATTGGCAGTCAGTCTCTCGGTGTGTGTGTATGGGTGTGAGTGTGTTTGTGGGTCTGTGTTTCCAAACGTCTTTTTAAATTGCTTTCTCTGCTGCTAAATCTTTACTTAAACGCTTCTGACAGCCATTGCCAACAATGGTCAATTCTGCAACTTTCCTCAAGCATGACATTAGACCCAAAGGATATGATTATTTTCCTCACAAGGAAGAAGAATATTGATTGAAGTGTGTGAAGCATAGTATCAGTCATTTGTTGAAGCGTTTGTTTTCTGGGAAATGTCAAAAGCACAATGATTTTTGATAGTTTGGTGTTTCCTTCATATGCAAATGTATATTATTATACCAAATTAAAACATTTTTATCACTCCGTTTTTCAAAAATGAAAACGTAATCTCTTACCAACACTTGAATTCAACTCAATGCAGTGTTTAACAGCAGTAGCCAAATAAATCAGCAACTATTTTGCCTCACAATTAAAGCATACTCTGGCAATCAGATTCAACTACAATGGATGTTTTGTGAATCACAGCATACCGCATCTGTACAAGCCATTCATTTTTAATTTATATAAACTTTAAAGATCGTAGCGCCTGGGGACGATGGCTGTGGGGAATATAACAGATGAGAACAACACAGACACACACACACACACATACACACACACACACACACACACACACACACACACACACACACACACGCACACACACATACACCCTTGGGGAGATAACAGATATGAACGACTTTAGTCTCTAGGGACTGTGATTAGAAAGAGGAGGGACTAAATACATGGAACAACAAAGGACAGGCATGGAAGCAAATGCTCCAATGGTTTCATATTACAAAAGGTTAACAGTGTAGTGTTTTAATAATGAACTCCAGGCCATATTTGGTTGTTCCTGTATTTTCTAGATACACAAGTAGACCAAAGAGTGGGTGTTGGTGTGTGTGGTGGCCAAGCTGGTGTGCGGAGGTGTCAGGTCGGGGGTCGGGGGTCGGTGGTGGAGAGATCTGACAGAAGTGGGGGCGAGGAAGTCGTTAATCTGTTACATAATTGATGATTTTTTATTGATGATTTTACCCTTCCTTCTAATCAAAGGACCTCACTCTGAATACTAACAGTGGGCTATAAGTGAGACCTGGGGCTGGGTGCCAGAGGGGATGTTTACCTGCTGCTACTGGTCCCTAGCTGGGTATGGGGAACCCTCTCTATCTCTGTATGTCTCTCTCTCTCTCTCTCTCTCTCTCTCTCTCTCTCTCTCAATTCAATTCAAGGGCTTTATTGCCATGGGAAACATATGTTAACATTGCCAAAGAAAGTGAAGTATGTAATAAACAAAAGTGAAATAAACAATACAAATTACAGTTTTTCTCAATTGCTAAAACACTAAAACCCATTGGCTGAACAAAGTTCTCAGTTGCCTGGACTCATTTAGCTAATTATGCAGTCTGTTGTCAATACCTTAAACCATTTCACATGGTAAAACACAATTTGCAGATCTGACTTAGACTTTTCAGCAAAACTCTAAACACATTCTGCACTCTAACGCACGTGTCATCCATACTGGCAAACACAAGTGGCAAAAATCAAATACAAATAGAGATCATATGTCATTGATTGAACACAACCACTCAAAATTGATTTAACCTGTTTCAAATGATGCGACGCAACCAATATAAACCCGTTCAGAGAGCAAACAGGTTGTTGAAGGTGGGAAGGAGAAAGTCCGAGAATGGAAACTGTAGTACAGTGCATTCATTGTAGGCTGTATACTGTACAATGGACAAATTGTATGGCCCTGAAAATTGTGCTTTCCATTTATTACAGTTTTTTTGGATTGCTTACACACTAAAATTAAAAGTAGTACACTATTAGCAAAACCTTACACTCAAGAAGAAAAACATCAACCCATATTTGCACAACTATAAGCACATTGTCAACCTCACACTTGTTGCAAAACTCTACACACAGTGATTTGCAAAACACTAAACACGCTTAACATACATTACACACAAAAATCTATCATGAAGTCACGTCCTTGCAATCCCAAAGCACTGACTGTCAGATTACCACACCGTCCAACCAATTGGTTCACCACAGTCATCTGGTGTGCAAACACTTGTTTGCTCAATTGTAGACACACCAATCAGGTGTATAAGCACTATAAAAAGCAGCAGGTGAGTTCATCGGTCTTCAAGCACAATGGAAAGAGTCAGAGAAAGAGTAAGACGAGGAGGAGGAGGAGGACGAGGAGGAGAATGAGGAGGACGAGGAGAACAAGGAGGACGAGGAGGAGGGCGAGGAGGACAAGGAGAACGAGGAGGACGAGGACGAGGAGGAGGAGGAAGGGGAGGAAGAGGAAGACAAGAAGGTGCTCAAAGAGGACCGAATCTGACAAATGAGATCCGCGCAACACTGGTTGACCACGTTGTCAACCACAGCCTGACGCTGAGGGAGGCTGGACTGCGAGTACAGCCAAATCTCAGCCGATATACAGTGGCAAGTGTGATGAGAACATTTAGACTGGAAAATAGGTATTGTAAAAATACCATCATATCAAAAACATCTGCACGGTTTCAGTAACTGCTTACAGTACTGTATTCTATGCACTATCAGCACTTATGTTACCTTTCCTGTGAAATTACTGTACTATTGTATACTGTTTTTTTTCTACATGGGATTGAGGGTCAGGGACGACAAGGGGGAAGGCCTCCTATGTTCACAGAACAGCAAGAGAGGGAGATAGTAAACATGGTTTTGGCCAACAATGCTATAACACTCAAGCAGCTCCAAGCTAACATTGTCAATAACCACGTCATGTTCAACGATATCCATCAGGTCTCAACAGCAACACTAGCACGCATCCTAAACAAATAACATATTCAAATGATGCAAATTTATCGAGTGCCTTTCGAGCGCAATTCCGAAAGGGTGAAACGACTGCGGCATGATTATGCAGAGGTATGTATTCACTTTAGCAGTGTGATCTTGCATACTGTCTCATAATCATTTTACTGTACTGTAATATGTATACTAGATCTACACTGAACTACACAATTTTGCCTGACACTGTTTTTCAGAGAGTTTTACGAATGGATGGAGAGGAGATCCAGCATGAGTTCATTTACGTAGATGAGGCTGGATTCAACCTGACAAGAACACAAAGGAGGGTAAGAAACATCATTGGCCACAGGGCTATGGTCAATGTCCCAGGGCAACGTGGGGGTAATATAACACTCTGTGCAGCCATTACACAGAATGGGGTCCTCCACCGCCATGCCCATATGGGCCCTTACAACACAGCACTCATACTTACATTCTTGGACCAATTGCACAACATAACAGCAGCAAATCAAATTGATCATATGCAATACATTGTTGTCTGGGACAATGTGTCTTTCCACCGCTCTGCTCTGGTTCAGAACTGGTTTCAGCAACATCCACATTTCACCATCCTATATCTTCCACCATACTCTCCATTCCTCAACCCTATAGAATAGTTTTTCTCGGCATGGCGGTGGAAGGTATGTGATCTCCGTCTCCAGGCTGAGGTACCCCTCATCCAAGCCATGTTGCTAATGACAACATTGCCTGCGATGTTGATGAAATTCTCTGGCCAGATCCAGCTAGGCGAAGAGACAATGTCTAGTTATTTTTAAAAAAAATGTTGAACTTACAATACGTAAAGTGACGTTTGGTTACAGTATTATGAATCTCCATGTCAACATTTTGGGCGTGTTGAGAAGTGCTAAAAGTGTTTTAGGTTTATCACAGCAGAGTGTAACTCGTGCAAACAGAGTATAGTAATGTGAAATGTGTGTTTCATATGGTAACAAAGTGTGGGTTTTAAAAAGAAGTGTATAGTTTTTACAAGAGTGTTTAATTTTGCAAAGGATCTGTAGTGTTTTGTTACTTGGGTGTGTGGTTGTGCTAATTGTGTGTAGTGTTTTGAAAACACGGGCCCTGTTTTGAAAATCGTGCTTAAGCAATCAAAAAAAACTGTAAGTAATAAAAAAATGTAACAGTACTGACTGCTCAATAGATTTTGACTGGTTGCAGGTTCATATCAACAAAGAACACAAATCACAGTATCACAGAGACAAAGGACAAGTTTGTGAGATGCAGGGTACAGTACTATAAAAATAGGGGTACAAGGAGGAGGAAGAACAAAAACAAAATTGCAAAGAGCAAAGCAGAGTAGTAATTTCTGATCAATTTTGAGCTACTATGATAGAACATGTTTTCGTTCATCAAAAGACAATGATGGAAAAATATGAATATTATTTTAGATTAAAAATGTACTTCTCTCTGAGAATTGTATGTTTTGAACAATGTGTTTTCTATTTTCCGGTGTATTATTTACGGACTGCTTGAGAGTGTATATCATTTTGATCACTTTGTTTATGATTTGAGAGCAGTGTTTGATTTTGAACACAGGTAAAACTGTTTTGAGGTGAATGTTTCATTTTGCAAGAGGAGTCAGAGGTTTTGTAAATAGTGCTTGAAGATGAGGTTTTGTGTTTACAGTTTTTTTTGATTGCTTAAGCACGATTTTCAAAACAGGGCCCGTGTTTTCAAAACACTACACACAATTAGCACAACCACACACCCAATTAGCAAAACACTACAGATCCTTTGCAAAATTAAACACTCTTGTAAAAACTATACACTTCTTTTTAAAACCCACACTTTGTTACCATATGAAACACACATTTCACATTACTATACTCTGTTTGCACGAGTTACACTCTGCTGTGATAAACCTAAAACACTTTTAGCACTTCTACTTCCCTATGATTAGAGTAGGCTACTATCAACAAAGTACAAATATAATGTAAATTAAATAAATACAAAAATAACTAGACATTGTCTTTTCGCCTAGCTGGATCTGGCCAGAGAATTTCATCAACATCGCAGGAAATGTTGTCATTAGCAAGACACCTTGGAAAGAAACGTCTTGAATGACGAATCCATCCTTGCATTGCTGCTACCTCCATATGGTCACAGCCCTCCTCCATGGCTTGGATGAGGGGTACCTCAGCCTGGAACGGAGATCATATACCTTCCACCGCCATGCCGAGAAAAAAAGATTCTATAGGGTTGAGGAATGGAGAGTATGGTGGAAGATATAGGACTGTGAAATGTGGATGTTGCTGAAACCAGTTCTGAACCAGAGCAGAGCGGTGGAAAGACACATTGTCCCAGACAACAATGTATTGCATATGATCGATTTGATTTGCTGCTGTTGTGCAATTGGTCCAAGAATGTAAGTATGAGTGCTGTGTTGTAAGGGCCCATATGGGCATGGCGGTGGAGGACCCCATTCTGTGTAATGTGTAACATTGCCCTGGGACATTGACTATAGCCCTGTGGCCAATGATGTTTCTTCCCCTCATTCGCGTACTCGTCAGGTTGAACCCAGCCTCATCTACGTAAATGAACTCATGCTGGATCTCCTCTCCATCCATTCGTAAAACTCTCTGAAAAACAGTGTCAGGCAAAATTGTGTAGTTCAGTGTAGATCTAGTATACATATTACAGTACAGTAAAAGATTGTGAGACAGTATGCAAGATCACACTGCTAAAGTGAATACAAACCACTACATAATCATGCTGCAGTCGTTTCACCCTTTCGGAATTGCGCTCGAAAGGCACTCGATAAATTTGCTTCATTTGAATATGTTTTTTTTTAGGATGCGTGCCAGTGTTGATGTTGAGACCTGATGGATATCGTGGAAAATGGCGTGGTTATTGACAATGTTAGCTTGGAGCTGCTTGAGTGTTATAGCATTGTTGGCCAAAACCATGTTTACTATCTCCCTCTCTTGCTGTTCTGTGAACATAGGAGGTCTTCCCCCTTGTCGTCCCTGACCCTCAATCCTATGTAGAAAAAAACAGTATACAATAGTACAGTAATTTCACAGGAAAAGGTAACAGAAGTGCTGATAGTGCATAGAATACAGTACTGTAAGCAGTTACTGAAACCGTGCAGATGTTTTTGATATGATGATATTTTTACAATACCTATTTTCCAGTCGAAATGTTATCATCACACTTGCCACTGTATATCGGCTTAGATTTGGCTCCCTCAGCGTCAGGCCGTGATTGAAAACGTGGTCAACCAGTGTTGCGCGGATCTCATTTGTCAGATTCGGCCCTCTATGAGCACCTTCTTGTCTTCCTCTTCCTCCTCGTTCTCCTCCTCGTCCTCGTTCTCCTCGTCGTCGTCCTCGTCCTCCTCCTCCTCGTCTTACTCTTTCTCTGACTCTTTCCATTGTGCTTGAAGACCGATGAACTCACCTGCTGCTTTTTATAGTGCTAGTGTATACACCTGATTGGTGTGTCTACAATTAAGCAAACAAGTGTTTGCACACCTGATGACTGTGTTGAACCAATTGGTTGGACGGTGTGGTAATTTGACAGTCAGTGCTTTGGTATTGCAAGGACGTGACTTCATGATAGATTTTTGTGTGTAATGTATGTTAAGTGTGTTTAGTGTTTTGCAAATCACTGTGTGTATAGTTTTGCAACAAGTGTGAGGTTGACAATGTGCTTATAGTTGTGCAAATATGGGCTGATGTTTTGATTCTTGAGTCTAAGGTTTTGATAATAGTGTACTACTTTTAATTTTAGTGTGTAAGCAATCCAAAAAAACTGTAATGTTTTCAGGAAATGGAGCAAGGTTTCAGAAATTGTGTTTTAGCAATTGAGAAAAACTGTAACACTAAACATTACACTCACAGAAGTTCCAAAAGAATAAAGACATTGCAAATGTCATAGTACGTCTGTCTACAGTGTTGTAACGATGTGCCAATAGTAAAGTACAAAAGGGGAAATAAATTAACGTAAACATGAATTGTATTTACAATGGGGTTTGTAGTAACAGGTCACACATCTTACTGCTGTGATGTCACGCTGTGGCATTTCACCCAGTAGATATGGAATTGATCAAAATTGGGTTTATTTTCAAATTCTTTGAGGATCTGTGTAATCTGATGGAAACATGTGTCTCTAATATGGTCATACATTTGGCAGCGTGTTAGGAAGTGCAGCTCAGTTTTCACCTCATTTTGTGGGCAGTGTGCACATAGCCTATCTTCTCATGAGAGCCAAGTCTGCCTACGGCGGCCTTTCACTGAGTCTGTGCAAACAATAGTTTGCCATCAAAAGGATGGTATGCCGTCAAATACCCTTCTTGCCTTGACTATAAGCTAGTTCACAGCTTTGTGGAAGTTACCGGTGGGGTTGATGTTTAAGCCGAGGTATGTATAGTTTTTTGTGTGCTCTAGGGCAACGGTGTCTAGATAGAATTTGTATTTGTGGACCTGGCGACTGGACCTTTCTTGGAACAACATTATTTTTTGTCTTACTGAGATTTACTGTCAGGGCCCAGGTCTGACAGAATCTGTGCAGAAGATCTAGGTGCTGCTGTAGTAGGCCCTCCTTAGTTGGTGACAGAAGCACCAGATCATCAGCAAACAGCAAACAGTAGACATTTGACTTCAGATTCTAGTAGGGTGAGGCCGGGTGCTGCAGACTGTTCTAGTGCCCTAGCCAATTCGTTGATATATATGTTAAAGAGAGTGGGGCTTAAGCTGCATCCCTGTCTCACCCCACGGCCCTGTGGAAAGAAATGTGTGTGTTTTTTGAGAATGTTTGTGTACATGGATTTTATATTGTCGTATGTTTTCCTCCTAGCAGATCCTCATGCCAAATTGAGTCAAAGGCTTTTTTGAAATCAACAAAACATGAGAAGATTTTGCCTTTGTTTTTGTTTGTATGCGTGTCAATTAGGGTGTGCAGGGTGAACACGTGGTCTGTTGTACAGTAATTTGGTAAAAAGCCAATTTGACATTTGCTCAGTACATTGTTTTCACTGAGGAAATGTAAGAGTCTACTGTTAAAAATAATGCAGAGGATTTTCCCAAGGTTGCTGTTGACGCATATCCCACAGTAGTAATTGGTGACAAATTTGTCTCCACTTTTGTGGATTGGGGTGATCAGGCCTTGGTTCCAAATACTGGGGAAGATGCCAGAGCTAAGGATGATGTTAAAGAGTTTAAGTATAGCCAATTGGAATTTGTTGTCTGTATATTTTATCATTTCATTGACGATACCATCAACACCACAGGCCTTTTTGGGTTAGAGGGTTTGTATTTTGTCCTGTAGTTTATTCAATGTAATTGGAGGATTCCAGTGGGTTCTGGTAGTCTAAGATGTCTAAGGTCTAAGGTGTTTGTCCCCCTGTGTACAGATGGTGTCAGGTTCTTGTCCAGTTCTGGCATTTAGGCCACCACAGACCAGTACATGTCCCTGGGCCTGGAAATTATATGATTTCCCCATCCAGGATGGAGAAGCTGTCTTCATTAAAATATGGGGATTCTAGTGGGGGGGATATACACTTGAAGTCGGAAGTTTACATACACCTTAGCTGAATACATTTAAACTCATTTTTCACAATTCCTGACATTTATTCCTAGTAAAAATTCCCTGTCTTAGGTCAGTTAGGATCACCACAAGAATGTGAAATGTCAGAATAATAGTGGAGATAATTATTTATTTCAGCTTTTATTTATTTCATCACATTCCCAGTGGGTCAGAAGTTTACATAGACTCAATTAGTATTTGGTAGCATTGCCTTTAAATTGTTTAACTTGGGTCTAACGTTTCGGGTAACCTTCCACAAGCTTCCCACAATAAGTTGCGTGCATTTTGGCCCTCCTGACAGAGCTGGTGTAACTGAGTCAGATTTGTAGGCCTCCTTTCTCGCACATGCTTTTTCAGTTCTGCCCACAAATTTTCTATAGGATTGAGGTCAAGGCTTTGTGATGGCCATTCCAATACCTTGACTTTGTTGTCCTTAAGCCATTTTGCCACAACTTTGGAAGTATGCTTGGGATCATTGTCCATTTGGAAAACACATTTGCGAACAAGCTTTAACTTCCTGACTGATGTCTTGAGATGTTGCTTCAATATATCCACATAATTTTCCTCCCTCATGATGCCATCTATTTTGTGAAGTGCACCAGTCCCTCCTGCAGCAAAGCACCCCCACAACATGATGCTACCACCCCCATGCTTCACGGCTGGGATGGTGTTCTTCGGCTTGCAAGTATCCCCCTTTTTCCTCCAAACATAACGATGGTCATTATGGCCAAGCAGTTCTATTTTTGTTTCATCAGACCAGAGGACATTTCTCCAAAAAGTACGATCTTTGTCCCTGTGTGCAGTTGCAAACCGTAGTCTGTCTTTTTTATGGAGGTTTTGGAGCAGTGGCTTCTTCCTTGCTGAGCGGCCTTTAAGGTTATGTCGATAAGAGACTCGTTTTACTGGGGATACAGATACTGTTGTACCTGTTTCCTCCAGCATCTTCACAAGGTCCTTTGCTGTTGTTCTGGGATTGATTTTCATTTTTGACACCAAAGTACATTCCTCTCTAGGAGACAGAACGCATCTCCGTCCTGAGCGGTATGGCGGCTGTGTGGTCCCATGGTGTTTATACTTGCGTACTATTGTTTGTACATATGAATGTGGTATCTTCAGGCATTTGGAAATTTCCCAAGAAGTATAAAGGCACAGTCAACTTAGTGTATGTAAACTTCTGACCCACTGGAATTGTGATACAGTGCATTATACGTGAAATAATCTGTCTGTAAACAATTGTTGGAAAAATGACTTGTAGATGTCCCAACCGACTTGCCAAAACTATAGTTGATTAACAAGAAATTTGTGGAGTGGTTGAAAAACAAGTTTTAATGACTCCAACCTAAGTGTATGTACATTTCCGACTTTGTAGGTAGTACACAAGAGGACATTTTCTCTGTTATGATCATTTCCTTTTGAATTTCTAGCCAAGTGTAAAATGTTCTTGTTTTGATTAATTTAATAGATTTAGTTAGGTCCGCTCTACAGCAAATTAGCATACCCCCTGAGTCCCTTCCCTGTTTCACACCTGGTAGTTTAGTGGATTGAACAACCAGCTCTCTGTAACCTAGAGGGCAACCAGTGGGTCCATCTCCTCTATACCATGTTTCTTGTAGGGTGACAATGTCTGTATTTCTGATTTCTTTGGTGAAGTCCAGGATCCTGCTTTTTAGGCCAAAGGCACATGACCTCAGGCCTTGAATATTCCAGGTTGAGATAGTGAAGCTTTTGTGTTCCATAAAGTGTCCAAAGTGTGTGGTTTGGCCTCAGACCAGTAAGTGTGAGCAGAGCCTGCTGAGTGTCAGGTACATGCCGTTGGCTTGGGCTAGTGTAAGAGGTAGGGTTGGGCCTGTTTTCCTGCTCACGGCCTGGGCGTATGTGTGATTTCCTTGTTTAGGCCCTACTTGTGGGAGTGGGGTACATGGGGTGGGCAGGAGGGGCTTAGGTCTAATCGGAGGAGCCTAAATGAGGTGTGGGCATGGTTGGCTTGGAGGGGGTGTTGATTGTTTGGGGTGGGGGTGTGGATGTGGTTGGTGGTTCATTGATCATTTTGACCCCACGGGGTGAGATCTTGCATGGAGCCCCAGATCGAGGGAGATTATCAGTGGTCTTGTATGTCTTCCATTTCCTAATAATTGCTCCCACAGTTGATTTCTTCAAACCAAGCTGCTTACTTATTGCAGATTCAGTCTTCCCAGCCTAGTGCAGGTCTACAATTTTGTTTCTGGTGTCCTTTGACAGCTCTTTGGCCTTGGCCATAGTGGAGTTTGGAGTGTGACTGTTTGAGGTTGTGGACAGTCTTTTATACTGATAACAAGTTCAAACAGGTGCCATTAATACAGGTAACAAGTGGAGGACAGAGGAGCCTCTTAAAGAAGAAGTTACAGGTCTGTGAGAGGCAGAAATCTTGCTTGTTTGTAGGTGAATGAGAATGAAGTGTCACACCCTCATCTGTTTCACCTATCTTTGTGCTTGTCTCCACCCCCCTCCAGGTGTCGCCCACCTTCCCCATTATCCCCAGTGTATTTATACCTGTGTTCTCTGTTTGTCTGTTGCCAGTTTGTTTTGTTCGTTAAGCCTACCAGTGTTTTTCCCCTTGCTCCTGTCTGTTTCTAGTTCCTGTTTTCTAGTTTTCCTGGTTTTGACCATTCTGTCTGCCCTGACCCTGAGACTGCCTGCCGTTCTGTACCTTTTGGATTTGGATTACTAACCTCTGCCTGCCCTTGACCTGTCGTTTTGCCTGCCCCCTGTTCTAGTAATAAACTTTTGTTACTTCGACACCGTCTGAATCTGGGTCTTCCCTGAAACGTGATAGTAATGGCTATGTTCAATCTGTATGACGGAAGTTCAGAGTCACAGTGTGATTAAAGTTTAAAAGCAAGGTTCCCACGTTAACGGAAACTGCATTCATGGTAAACGCTGCATACGTCGGCTCAGTCGGAAATGACCTTAACATTTCTATCACCCAATCTGTAACGCTCCAGCGATACAGACTGAATAGAGCCTAAGTTAGATTTCCTGGAGTGGCGAGGTGCCATCTACAGTCACTGGGGATCAGAGTTGCGTGTCCGGAGCTTGGGACTCCCTGAACCTTGCTCAATTGGTTGAAACCTCAACCATATCCGCGGTGCGTCCGAAAATGTACCCTGTACCATACAGAGAGCACCACTTTTGACCAGAGCCCATTGGGCCCTGGTCAAACGTAGTGCACTATATAGGGAATAGGATGCCATTTCAGACACACCCTCTACTGCCAATAGGAGTTAATATAGTGAGTGACTGAGAGGTGACAGATGACATGTTGAAATGATGGGGTCTGACAGCACACTGAATCACACAAACGCACACACACACACACACACACACACACACACACACACACACACACACACACACACACACACACACACACACACACACACACACACACACACACACACACACACACACACACACACACAGCAGGTTGCATGGGCTCCGCATGGTCAACTCCATCACAGCAGGTGGAGGGCGTCATGGGAGACCACACCAGCGTCATACAGTAAATAAACAACGCCATTAACAACAGAGACAAAGACAGCACTGGGGCTGCTGTGATTAACAACCATTTGAATCGCGCGACACAAACGTGAGGCTGCTGCCGAGGCAACGACTACACTTCCTGGTGTCCAAACAGGAAGCAAGACACAACAAATGGAATGCATGTAGTATATACCTGCATTACAATTGAGTCATTTAGTAGATGCTCCCATCCAGAACGACCCACAGCTAGTGCATTCGTCTCAAGATAGCCAGGCGACACAACCGATTGTCACATAACACTACATACATAGTACAATACTGTAGAACTTTGTTCTAAAGCTGTATCCGTACCCATTGGATACAGCGATCACCATATTGTGACCAGTAGTGACGCGGTCAATTTCTCCTCAACTTTGAGCCAGGAGAGATTGACATGCATGCTACTACTGACATCCGCCCCTTCATGTACATCTGAGTGTAATACGTGCTATTCTGTTCTGCACCAACTGCAATTTGCCTATGTCCTTCTTTGCTGCACCTGACCACACAACTGGGCAGTAGGACCTGTCTGGCTGACTGAGATGTCAAGAAATTGAGATGAGTGCAACGCGATTGTGGACGGTCTCTTCTGGACGAGTTGAAAACCTAGGGATGCACTGAATCCGTTGACATTGAACATTTATTTTTGTTTGTTGATTGGGTCGCTACGGGCCAATTATGCACTACCCATTTGTCAATGGAATCTCTTTACCATAGAGTTGGCAGTGTACTGTCATACAGCAGGAAAGGAATCTGAAGCAGTTTATGAAGAGTGTGGACCTTGTGTGACTCAGGAAATGAAACTCTATTATGGCCTAGTCCTTTTCAGCCAATTCAAACTCTGTCTTTATGCCTCTCTCCTCTCAGAGCGATTTCTTCTGTTGTAGGTAACATGTAGGGCACTTTCCTCCGCCCTTCACCGTGGCTAGTTTAAGATGTTGTACACTGCAGTCAATGGTAAAGGCCTACCGGGTCGTCGATGAATCATTTCCCTATGCTCCCTGGCTTCAGTGCCATTCACATTCCTTGTGTCCAGACACAGTCACCGTAACTGCGAGTTAAATTTGATGATAACCTTGATGTAGAACACCTATGAAAAGAGAGAAGAGGAGTTAGAACATATTGGAATGACCTTAGGGTCCTCAGTCATTGTAAATGACTCTGTGTGTGTTCAAGGAGTGTGAATTGGAACTGTTGATCACATCTCCTACTCCCACTCAGTAAAAGACCATGCAAAAACAATTATAACACAGTATTGTTGCTTTAGATTTGGATGTCTACGAGATAACACATTTCTATCAAAATTCTTTGTTCGCAGAATACTTGTCTGTGGTGGAGGACATCAACAGACACAGACAGGATAACATCCTCATAATACCCTTATTGTCCTTCCACTCTGCTTTGCTGATGTATCATCCATTTGTGCTTTTAACCTTTCTGGGAAGGGGGTTCCGCTAGCGGAAAATTCCTCAAACATACAAGTATTATACACCATTTTAAAGATAAACGTCTTGTTAATCCAACCACAGTGTCCGATTTCAAAAAGGCTTTACGGCTAAACCACACCATGAGATTATGTTAGGACAGCACCTAGCCACAAAAAAAACATACAGCCATTTTCCAAAAAAGGAGACAAAAGTCTGAAATAGCGTTAAAATGAATCACTAACCTTTGATGATCTTCATCTGGTGGCACTTCCAGGACTCCATGATGTTAGACAATAAATGTTTGTTTTGTTCAATAAAGTTAATCTTTATGTCCAAAAACCTAATTTGAAATTGCCGTGTTATGTTCAGAAATGCATTGTCTCAAACAAACATCCGGTGAAAATGCAGATAGCCACATCAAATTACAGAAATACTCATCATAAACATTGATATAAGATACAAGTGTTATACATATGATTAAAGATACACTTCTTGTTAATCTAGCCGCTGTGTCCGATTTCAAAAAGGCTTTTCGGCTAATGCACACCATGCGATTATGTTAGGTCAGCGCCTAGCCACAAAAACCATACAGCCATTTTCCAACCAAGGAGAGGTGTCAACCAAGGAGAGGTGTCACAAAGCCAGAAATAGCAATAAAATGAATCACTTATCTTTGATGATCTTCATCTGATGGCACTCCCAGGTCTCCATGTTAGACAATAAATGTTTGTTTTGTTCGATAAAGTTCATCTTTATGTCCAAATACCTCCTTTTGTTCATGCGTTGTTCACGCGTAGTCCAGTAATCCAAATGCACAAAGCACAGGTACAAAGTCTAGACGAAAAGTCAAAAAAGTTCCATTTGAGTTCGTAGAAACATGTCAAACGATGTTACTTATCAATCCTTAGGGTGTTTTTATCATAAATATTCAATAATGTTTCAACTGGACAATATTGTTTTCATTAGAAAGGAAAGGGAACGGAGCTTGCGCTCAAGGCCACGCGCGTGACTAAACTAAAGGCTTTCAGCTGAGCCACTACTTTGACTGGTCTTATTCGCTCCCCTTTCACAATAGAAGCCTGGAACAACTTCTAAAGACTGTTGACATCTAGTGGAAGCCTTAGGAAGTGCAATCAGACCCCACAGACACTGGATATGCGATAGGGATTCACTTGAAAACTACAAACCTCCAAATTCCAAATTCCTGGTTGGATTTTTCTCAGGTTTTCACCTGCCATATGAGTTCTGTTATACTCACAGACATTAT
The DNA here is from genome assembly GCF_045791955.1 of Oncorhynchus clarkii lewisi. NCBI lineage: Eukaryota > Metazoa > Chordata > Actinopteri > Salmoniformes > Salmonidae > Oncorhynchus > Oncorhynchus clarkii. The sequence continues at coordinate 38,895,353 of NC_092162.1, read as the reverse complement.
TTTAACAGTTTTTGAAACTTAGGGTCAGGGTTAGAGTGTTTTCTATCCACATATACTAATTATATGCATATTCTAGCTTCTGGGCCTTAGCAACAGGCAGTTTACTCTGGGCACGCTTTTTCATCCAAACATCCCAATGCTGCCCCCTATCCCTAAAAGGTCTGAAAGGGAAAAATACAACTTTTCTAGTTTTTAAGTTTTCAACTAGTCAAAAGAGTAGAGAGTGTGAGTGACGTCACTAGAGTGAAACACTTACTTACGAGTCCATTCCCAACAATGCAGAGTTAAAGATTAAGACCAATATTTGCTACAGTGATAAAAAGGAAATAGAAAACAAAATAAAACAGTTCTGAATGTGAGTTCTGAGTTATGGAAGAGCAGAAAAAGAGAGAGAGAGAGAGAGAGAGAGAGAGAGAGAGAGAGAGAGAGAGAGAGAGAGAGAGAGAGAGAGAGAGAGAGAGGATGGAGCTGTGAGTAGAGCTTGTGGGTGTAAAAACAGCTGTATCTGCAGGCTATGAGAGGAGACATAACTGATGATCGATTGTCAATGAATTTCAGGGACCGATGTGGTGTGTGTTTGTGTGTGTATGTGTGTTTGTGCGTGCATACGTGTGTGTGCGTGCTCGTGTACATGTGTGTGTGCGTTTGAAGAAGGTGTGAACACACTACCAGGAAATACGTAAACGGCCAACGGCGACACAGCAAAGCCAGAAATAAAAACAACCAGAGGGAAGTCTAGTGGTGTATCACAAACGTGTGTGTGCAACAAGATACACTTTCATTGTGGGGTGTGTGTGCATCAAGATCTCACAGTTTGACCAATTTGACTTTAGATTCTGATGTTTGTCCACGTTCCTCCAAACGTCAAATTTCAAAGTACTTGTGACACCCTGGGTTTCCTCCTGTTCAGTATCGTTATGTTTCTCCAAACATAAAATGTAGAAGTTAATAAGGGGTTGACGTTTTGGATAGGGTTAAAACATTAAAGATCCACTCCGGGATCTTATGCTCAACAAATTCGTAACATATTGCACGAACTGGACTTGTAACATTTCACATGAATTGAAAAATTTGTATAATATCATGGTCATGGCGAATGGTTCAATCAAATCAAATCAAATTTATTTATATAGCCCTTCTTACATCAGCTGATATCTCAAAGTGCTGTACAGAAACCCAGCCTAAAACCCCAAACAGCAAGCAATGCAGGTGTAGAAGCACGGTGGCTAGGAAAAACTCTGTAGAAAGGCCAAAACCTAGGAAGAAACCTAGAGAGGAACCAGGCTATGAGGGGTGGCCAGTCCTCTTCTGGCTGTACGGGGTGGAGATTATAACAGAACATGGCTAAATGTTCAAATGTTCATAAATGTTTATAAATGACCAGCATGGTCAAATAATAATAATCACAGTAGTTGTCGAGGGTGCAGCAAGTCAGCACCTCAGGAGTAAATTCCGCCAAACTTACCCTAGTAAAACTGACTATCCTACCGATCCTCGACTTCAGCGATGTCATCTACAAAATAACTTCCAATACTCTACTCAGAAAACTGGATGCAGTTTATCACAGTGCCATCCATTTTGTTACTAAAGCAACTTATACCACCCACCACTGCGACCTGTATGCTCTAGTCGGCTGGCCCTCGCTACATATTCGTCGCCAGACCCACTGGCTCCAGGTCATCTACAAGTCTATGCTAGGTAAAGCTCCGCCTTATCTCAGTTCACTGGTCACGATGGCAACACCCACCCGTAGCACGCGCTCCAGCAGGTGTATCTCACTGATCATCCCTAAAGCCAACACCTCATTTGGCCGCCTTTCGTTCCAGTTCTCTGCTGCCTGTGATTGGAACGAATTGCAAAAATCGCTGAAGTTGGAGACTTTTATCTCCCTCACCAACTTCAAGCATCTGCTATCTGAGCAGCTAACCGATCGCTGCAGCTGTTCATAGTCTATCGGTAAATAGCCCACCAAATTTTACCTACCTCATCCCCATACTGTTTATATTTATTTACTTTTCTGCTCTTTTGCACACCAATATCTCTACCTGTACATGAACGTCTGATCATTTATCACTCCAGTGTTAATCTGCAAAATTTTAATTATTCGCCTACCTCATGCCTTTTGCACACAATGTATATAGACTCTCTTTTTTTCTACTGTTTTATTGACTTGTTAATTGTTTACTCCATGTGTAACTCTGTGTTGTCTGTTCACATTGCTATGCTTTATCTTGGCCAGGTCGCAGTTGCAAATGAGAACTTGTTCTCAACTAGCCTACCTGGTTAAATAAAGGTGAAATAAAAAAGTTGGCTTTTCATAGCCGATCATTAAGAGTATCTCTACCGCTCCTGCTGTCTCTAGAGAGTTGAAAACAGCAGGTCTGGGACAGGTAGCACGTCCGGTGAACAGGTCAGGGTTCCATAGCCGCAGGCAGAACAGTTGAAACTGGAGCTGCAGCACGGCCAGGTGGACTGGGGACAGCAAGGTGTCATCAGGCCAGGTAGTCCTGAGGCATGGTCCTAGGGCTCAGGTCCTCCGAGAGAGAGAAAGAAAGAGAGAAAGAGAGAATTAGAGAGAGCATACGTAAATTCACACAGGACACCGGATAAGACAGAAGCACTCCAGATATAACAAACTGACCCTAGCCCCCCGACGCATAAACTACTGCATCATAAATACTGGAGGCTGAGACAGGGGTCAGGAGACACTGTGGCACCATCTGATGATACCCCCGGACAGGGCCAAACAGGAAGGATATAGCCCCACCCACTTTGCCAAAGCACAGCCCCCACACCACTTGAGGGATATCTTCAACCACCAACTTACCATCCTGAGACAAGACCGAGTATAGCCCACAAAGATCTCAGGAAGATCACATCAGTGACTCAATCCACTCAAGTGACGCACCCCTCCTAGGGACGGCATGAAAGAGCACCAGTAAGCCAGTGACTCAGCCCCTGTAAAAGGGTTAGAGGCAGAGAATCCCAGTGGAGAGGGGAACCGGCCAGGCAGAGACAGCAAGGGCGGTTCGTTGCTCCAGAGCCTTTCCGTTCACCTTCAAACTCCTGGGCCAGACTACACTCAATCATATGACCCACTGAAGAGATGAGTCTTCAGAAAATACTTAAAGGTTGAGACTGAGTCTGCATCTCTCACATGGGTAGGCAGACCATTCCATAAAAATGGAGCTCTATAGGAGAAAGCCCTGCCTCCAGCTGTTTGCTTAGAAATTCTAGGGACAATTAGGAGGCATGCGTCTTGTGACCGTAGCGTACGTGTAGGTATGTACGGCAGGACCAAATTGGAAAGATAGGTAGGAGCAAGCCCATGTAATGCTTTGTAGGTTAGCAGTAAAACCTTAAAATCAGCCCTTGCCTTAACAGGAAGCTAGTATATGGTGGCTAGCACTGGAGTAATATGATCATTTTTTTTTTGGTTCTAGTCAGGATTCTAGCAGCCGTATTTAGCACTAACTGAAGTTTATTTAGTGCTTTATCCGGGTAGCCGGAAAGTAGAGCATTGCAGTAGTCTTACCTAGAAGTAACAAAAACATGGATTAATTTTTCTGCATCATTTTTGGACAGAAAGTTTCTGATATTTGCAATGTTACGTAGATGGAAAAAAGCTGTCCTTGAAACAGTCTTGATATGTTCGTCAAAAGAGAGATCCGGGTGCAGAGTAACGCTGAGGTCCTTCACAGTTTTATTTGAGACGACTGTACAACCATCAAGATTAGTTGTCAGATTCAACAGATCTCTTTGTTTCATGGGACCTTGAACAAGTATCTCTGTTTTGTCCATCCACTTCCTTGCAGCCATCCACTTCCTTATGTCTGAAACACAGGCTTCTAGCGAGGGCAATTTTGGGGCTTCACCATGTTTCATTGAAATGTACAGCTGTGTGTCATCCACATAGCAGTAAAAGTTAACATTATGTTTTCGAATGACATCCCCAAGAGGTAAAATATATAGTAAAAACAATAGTGGTCCTAAAACGGAACCTTGAGGAACACCAAAATGTACAGTTGATTTGTCAGAGGACAAGCCATTCACTAATATCTTTCCGACAGATGCAGAGGACAGATGCAGAGCCTCGGTCTGACGCCATTAAAAGGTAATTTACCACCTTCACAAGTGCAGTCTCAGTGCTATGATGGGGTCTAAAACCAGACTGAAGCATTTCGTATACATTGTTTGTCTTCAGGAATCAGTGAGTTGCTGCGCAACAGCTTTTTCAAACATTTTTGAGAGGAATGGAAGATTCGATATAGGCCGATAGTTTTTTATATTTTCTGGGTCAAGGTTTGGCTTTTTCAAGAGAGCCTTTATTACTGCCACTTTTAGTGAGTTTGGTACACATCCGGTGGATAGAGAGCCATTTATAATGTTCAACATAGGAGGGCCAGGCACAGGAAGCAGCTCTTTCAGTAGTTTAGTTGGAATAGGGTCCAGTATGCAGCTTGAAGGTTTAGAGGCCATGATTATTTTCATCATTGTGTCAAGAGATATAGTACTAAAACACTTGAGTGTCTCTCTTGATCCTAGGTCCTGGCAGAGTTGTGCAGACTCAGGAAAACTGAGCTTTGGAGGAATACGCAGATTTAAAGAGGAGTCCGTAATTTGCTTTCTAATGATCATGATCTTTTCCTCAAAGAAGTTCATGAATTTATTACTGCTGAAGTGAAAGCCATCCTCACTTGGGGAATGTTGCTTTTTAGTTAGCTTTGCGACAGTATCAAAAATACATTTAGGATTGTTCTTATTTTCCTCAATTAAGTTGGAAAAATAGGATGATCGAGCAGCAGTAAGTGTAACAGTATAAATTTAGACCGTCCCTCTCGCCCATACCCGGGCGCGAACCAGGGACCTTCTGCACACATCAACAACAGTCACCCACGAAGCATCGTTACCCATCGCTCCACAAAAGCCGCGGCCCTTGCAGAGCAAGGGGAACTACTACTTCAAGGTCTCAGAGCAAGTGACGTCACTGATTGAAACGCTATTTAGCGCCCACGCTAACTAAGCTAGCCGTTTCACATCCGTTACACTCACCCCCCTTTTGACCTTCCTCCTTTTTCCGCAGCAACCAGTAATCCGGGTCAACAGCATCAATGTAACAGTATAAATTTAGACCGTCCCCTCGCCCATACCCGGGCGCGAACCAGGGACCTTCTGCACACATCAACAACTGACACCCTCGAAGCATCGTTACCCATCGCTCCACAAAAGCCGCGGCCCTTGCAGAGCAAGGGGAACTACTACTTCAAGGTCTCAGAGCAAGTGACGTCACTGATTGAAACGCTATTTAGTGCACACTACTAACTAAGCTAGCCGTTTCACATCCGTTACACCCTTTTGACCTTCCTCCTTTTTCCGCAGCAACCAGTAATCCGGGTCACGGCACCAATGTAACAGTATAAATTTAGACCGTCCCTCTCGCCCATACCCGGGCGCGAACCAGGGACCTTCTGCACACATCAACAACAGTCACCCACGAAGCATCGTTACCCATCGCTCCACAAAAGCCGCGGCCCTTGCAGAGCAAGGGGAACTACTACTTCAAGGTCTCAGAGCAAGTGACGTCACTGATTGAAACGCTATTTAGCGCCCACGCTAACTAAGCTAGCCGTTTCACATCCGTTACATAAGGGCTTTCGATACTGCACGGTACTGTCTTTCCAAGCTAGTCGGAAGACTTCCAGTTTGGTGTGGCGCTATTTCCGTTCCAATTTTCTGGAAGCTTGCTTCAGAGTTCGGGTATTTTCTGTATACCAGGGAGCTAGTTTCTTATGACAAATGTTTTTAGTTTTTAAGGGTGAAACTGCATCTAGGGTATTGCGCAAGGCTAAATTGAGTTCCTCAGTTAGGTGGTTAACAGATTTTTCTCCTCTGACGTCCTTGGGTAGGCAGAGGGAGTCTGGAAGGGCATCAAGGAATCTTTGTGTTGTCTGAGAATTTATAGCACGACTTTTGATGCTCCTTGGTTGGGGTCTGAGCAGATTATTTGTTGCGATTGCAAACGTAATAAAATGGGGGTCCGATAGTCCAGGATTATGAGGAAAAACATTAAGATCCACAACATTTATTCCATGGGACAAAACTAGGTCCAGAGTATGACTGTGACAGTGAGTAGGTCCAGAGACATGTTGGACAAAACCCACTGAGTCGATGATGGCTCCGAAAGCTTTTTGGAGTGGGTCTGTGGACTTTTCCATGTGAATATTATAATCACAAAAAAATAAGTTAAAGGTTAAGAATAGGCTTAAAACATTTTTAAATTAGTGTCTACCACTGGGAATGAACACGTAACCTTTGGATTCAGAGTCATGGGAATACTTGATGGCAATAGCGCTCACTGTTGCCCCCAATTGCTGGTTTTGAAGACATCCTCAGGACATGGACAGACGTCCAATTTCGAAGTCAATCTTGAGTGATTTGCCTGGTGTGTGTAAGTGCATGAGTGCATGTGTGTCTGGTTTCAATGTTCTCCAGTTAGGGCCTGAAAGTGTTTTGTATTCTCTTCAAAAATCTGTTCCTGCACTTTATGACAATGAAAACGATTCAGATGGTGAGTACGAGAGAAACCGGAAAAACAAGACACTTCAATGTTGTTTAGCCTCAAACTTTTTTTAAATCAGCGGACAGTTTTGTTGCTTCTGGTAGAGTTGATTCCCATTTACTGCTCGTCATTCAGTTGATAAAGAAATAAAAGTGGTTTAGCAAGGAAGAAGACATTAGTGTCCTGTCACAGGGGCAATCAGTGTTTCTGTGTGTGTGTGTGCGTGTGTGTGTATGTTTTTGGCTCCATCAAGAAACATCCTCTTATTTGTATTCTTGTCTGCAACTGCAGCAGTCTTGAGATGTTTTTTCAACTAGTGAACAGAATCGAAAACCTGAACAGAAATGTTCAAGGAACAGAATCAGAACCAGGAATGAAAGTGATCTACACTGTTTCCAGAAAATAACCATTATTTTAAAAGCATGGAAACCATGCAACATATTGCCTATGCAACGCCCTCCCTCTGTCAATGAGAAACTTCTTCCAGTGTCTGCCTGCCAGCTGAAAAGCAGCTTGTGCGTATAGGCTACCTGCCCTTCCCCCCGAAGCATAGCTGTAGCCTACTGTAGTCACAAGCATGATTCAGAATATAGAGAGAAGATTTTTTATTAGAGAATGGATGAACTTTTTCAATGCTAGTTAGGGATACTACGGTTATCCCATTTCATTTTGGATTTATTAACTACGAAAAGGTAAGACGTGTTTTTAATTCTGGTGTCTCTCTGCACACACAAGCTTGTTAGCTAGCTAGCCTCTCTGGTCCAATGTCAAGCCAACTCTGAAGTTCAAAGACATTAAAAGACCCTCCACAGAAGCCACTCATCCATAGGTATAATTCTGTGGGCCTAATTTGGATAATTAATGTCATCACAATCCTCCTCCTCCTCCACCCTCTCGTACTCTCTTCCCACCTTCAAAATTTCAGTTGCATTTCTCACCCTACACTTGTCTTTCCATCACGCATGTAAACAACTCACTGAACTATAGCTTGCCCGCTCCACAGCAAGCTGCTCCATCCGCACTGCATGATTGGTGAAGTAATTTAATGTTTTAAAAAAACAATTTCAAAGGTTTAAAAGGGAACAGAAATGTTTGAACCGGTTCAAAACTTTATTTTGCTTGTTGGAACAGAACAAAATAAAAAATATGCTTCTGTTCAGAATGAAACCATTGGAAAATTATTTTGTTTCCAGACCTTCTTTCCAACCAAACATTCAATATTACATTCAACTAACTAACCTTGCACTCAGGCTCAAATATGACAGAGAGACCTGGCTTGGGACAAGATTATATTCTAACCAGAATGTTGGATTTTCAAAGTAGACTACAACATGTCAGAGCACAGTATCAGAAACACTATTTAGATTTGTTACAGATAAAATGGACTTGTAAATCTTCCATTAAAACACCCCTTTGACATGCTTTTCTATTCAGTCCTATTTAGGTAGTCGTCTTGATTTAAACATGAAATGCTTACATTATACTGTACATGTATAGAATTTAGATTTGTATGTCCTCTTTTCATTGGTAACTGGGAAGTGATGGGCTGATGTGTTGTAGTCATTCACACTGCATGTGGGTGAGAGAATGAAGTGTTAATTCACTCACAATTTATTTGGATAGTCTGAATAGTCCGTCTGTAGATGTTCTACAGATGATACTATCAACAAACTATCTGTTGATAAGGAACTGTTTGCTAAGGTCATGGTTAGGGTTAGGTTTAGAATAAGGGTAAGGGTTGAGGCTAGGGTTAGAGCTAGGGTTAGGGTGAATTGAAATGTTACGTAGAGATAATCTGTAGAGCATCTACAGATGGACTATACAAATAAAGTGTCAATGTTTATTCTGTCACTTTCTGACGGTAATCGATACTGCAAACCTTTTTCTAGATTAAGAGTATTTGAATGAACAGAAAGCACAGCTCTGTACATGGACTGTGTTTGTAGACTGTCCCCAGACTGTTAACCTGTCAGCATACCATTTTCCTTGGTTGGGCCCATATGGCAACGTGGACTGTTAGGGGGCACTGACTGTAGTGTTGCTTTTATCTGTAGCTAACCACTGATGCGCTGGTATGTGTGTGTGTGCGCGCGTGCGTGCGTGCCGTGCGTCTGTATGTGTTTGTCCACTGTGCATGCTGCTGGACATCTGCGATTGAATCCAGTCTTTTCTGTCTCGTGACCACATGTGTTCTGATCAGGTCACTTCTGCAGACCAATACAGGAGGACCACAGACCACTTCTCAGTTCCTATGCTTCCTGGCTGATGTTTTGGTCACTTTTGAATGCTGTCGGTGCTTTCACTCTAGTGGTAGCATGAGACGGAGTCCACAACCCACACAAGTGGCTCAGGTAGTGCAGCTCATCCAGGATGGCACATCAATGCGAGCTGTGGCAAGAAGGTTTGCTGTGTCTGTCAGCGTAGTGTCCAGAGCATGGAGGCGCTACCAGGAGACAGGCCAGTACATCAGGAGACGTGGAGGAGGCCGTAGGAGGGCAACAACTCAGCAGCAGGACCGCTACCTCCGCCTTTGTGCAAGGAGGAGCAGGAGGAGCACTGCCAGAGCCCTGCAAAATGACCTCCAGCAGGCCACAAATGTGCATGTTTCTGCTCAAACGGTCAGAAACAGACTCCATGAGGGTGGTATGAGGGCCCGACGTCCACAGGTGGGGGTTGTGCTTATAGCCCAACACCGTGCAGGACGTTTTTAATTTGCCAGAGAACACCAAGATTGGCAAATTCGCCACTGGCGCCCTGTGCTCTTCACATATGAAAGCAGGTTCACACTGAGCACATGTGACAGACGTGACAGTCTGGAGACGCCGTGGAGAACGTTCTGCTGCCTGCAACATCCTCCAGCATGACTGGTTTGGCGGTGGGTCAGTCATGGTGTGGGGTGGCATTTCTTTGGGGGGCCGCACAGCCCTCCATGTGCTCGCCAGAGGTAGCCTGACTGCCATTAGGTACCGAGATGAGATCCTCTGCCCCTTGTGAGACCATATGCTGGTGCGGTTGTCCCTGGGTTCCTCCTAATGCAAGACAATGCTAGACCTCATGTGGCTGGAGTGTGTCAGCAGTTCCTGCAAGAGGAAGGCATTGATGCTATGGACTGGCCCGCTGTTCCCCAGACCTGAATCCAATTGAGCACATCTGGGACATCATGTCTCGCTCCATCCACCAACGCCATGTTGCACCACAGACTGTCCAGGAGTTGGCGGATGCTTTAGTCCAGGTCTGAGAGGAGAGCCCTCAGGAGACCATCCGCTACCTCATCAGGAGCATGCCCAGGCATTGTAAGGAGGTCATACAGGCATGTGAAGGCCACACACACTATTGAGCCTCATTTTGACTTGTTTTAAGGTCATTACATCAAAGTTGGATCAGCCTTTAGTGTGGTTTTCCACTTTAATTTTGAGTGTGACACCAAATGCAGACCTCCATGGGTTGATAAATTTGATTTCCATTGATAATTTTTGTGTGATTTTGTTGTCAGCACATTCAACTATCTAAAGAAAAAAGTATTTAATAAGATCTAGGATGTGTTATTGTAGTGTTCCCTTTATTTTTTGAGCAGTGTATTATGTCTTACTAACAAAGAAATTAACTACATGTGCAGGTGCATGGTGCATGCTGTGGCTTCTGGAAAGTGGTTTGGGCTCTGTGGCTTGGGGGGGAGGGGGGGGGGGGGGTGCTAGCCAGCTGTGGCAAGGATAGAGGAGCCCACTGAGAGCTGTGTTGCTCTGCCAGGTGTTCTGCCTTCAGCCTCTGGAGCCACGGATGAGACCTAAACGGCAATTATGCTAACGCTAATGATGCTAACCTTAATGATGCTAACACTAAGGATGCTAACGCTACCCAGGTTAATCCTGTCATAATGTATGTAGAGTGGTTCCTCAATTAAAAGTTTTGAGTTTATGCCGAAACACTTTGTGGTAGATGGTGGCAGATGGTGGTAAATTGTGTCATTCTATCATTGCACCACACCATCACAAGGGGGAGTTAGAACGCTGATCTATCGGTAGTCTAAACTGTGGCAACAAATTAGGGGATTTTTCACAACTAGCTGAGCTGTTAGACTGTCGCTTTGTAAATAAATGAAGGTGTGAATGTTTCAGTCTGAGAGTCACTCTCCTTTGGCACTAGAGTCCTGCATCAGGCAACAACAAAAAAAGTTGCTAGAGAACGTGGGTAAATACAATGGCGCATTTACACGTGACATGTGGACTGCTGATTTTTGAAAAATAGGCACGGTGGGCTTTAAAGGTTTCTCTCCCTCTAGAAACAGAAATAAATCATTCTAAATAAGAAACTGCCTTTATTTACCACAGGGTGAAAGAGTTTCTGAAACACAGAGTCCTTCTTTGCTGATGTGAAGAAGAAACTGAATGAAAGAGAGTCCAGCGAGGATAGGGAGGGGATTAAAGGTTGCCCATATTTTAAAGACCTGAGCTACTTAATTAATTACTTTTATTTAGGAAATGTACTAGTTTATTTCGGCAATTTAATGTATTCGTTTAGGCTTGGCCTATTTAGTAGGCTATTTTGCAGCATACAACTGTATTTGTCAGCATAAAGCTGAGTGACTCACTCATTGTGGCTTTGGATCAAAATAAATATGTACCATGTATGATTGTCTTTAATAAAGAAATGTTTTGACCAAGTTAATCTGCTCATGTTGTGTGTGTGTGTGTGTGTTCAGTTATTTGTGACATTGCGGTTACAATTGAGAATAGAAATGTAATAAATCCTATTCATAATGAATAATCAGACGTGTGTTGCAAGCTTGTAATGTTTCCTTTTTGATTTTTTGGGGGGGACACAACACAATGCATGATGGTAGGAAAATAAACCTCTATCTGTTTTTATTGTCGTGATCATACTGATATTGCGTCATTTTCTTCAACTTCTTTATCGGACTGCTTTGCCTAGTAAGGATGGAGTAAGGAGGCACAAATCATTCCAATGAAAGACACACGCACGCATGTACGAATACAAGCACGCACACACGCACATTACCCCATAACAACCGGACTGACCCGATAACAACCACTCCAATGCAATCAGTAGGTGCATAATGCAATCTGGAAGTGTTTTGTATTTTCCAATCTCCGTCTCTGTTATTGCCTGAACCACCATGATCCCTGTCATGCCCATTAATTTCCACCTGAATATTTCTGATGAGCAGGCAGGAGAGAAGGCAATAAGCAGCAGAAGAGGGATCGGGGTGGGGCACCAGTCCACGAGATACATACAAATCATGCCAATGAAAGTTGATGGGAGCTGAGTTGAGCTGAGCTGAGCTGAGCTGAGTTGAGCTGAGTAATATAATTTCACCAACTCTTCACTCTTACTGCGGTGATGAGCAGTAAAGCTTACAGAAGTCTCCGTTTCAAACCCAGAGGCAGAAACAACCGCAGCTGCCTCGAAACCTTTCACCAAGCCCATTTGCTACGGAGCGTCAATTAACAAGAGCCTCCTCCATTTCCCGGGTCTCAAGTGGACGCCAACTTCAGGTGCGTGCCTTCCTGGGTCGTTATGGCATCATGCCCAGGGCACAAGGGGCTTGGACACGTGGATTGGTTCATTTAAAGTCTCATATCACCTGATGAACCTGGCTAGCAGCAAGACAGGCAAAATGAAGAGATATGAGGAGGGGAGGTAGTGGAGGACAGGATGGCCCGCAGGTAGATGAGTAGATGACCCCAGGGAGAAGGGACACCTGTTCTAATACGTTTTGGCGTCTTCGTGGCGACATTGTGGGGATTCAATGGGACAGACACACTGGTAGTCATCTCTCATACACAGATACCTCTGGCTTTGAGGAGAACACAGGCACACCGACAGTCGTCTCTCATACACAGATACCTCCGTTCCAGAGACCCTCGATTAGCTCAGTAACATCCAATTGCCTCAAAATCTGTGCTTTCATTGATATCGTTGCATAACTGTGTTCACTCCCCCTACCGCTCATATTGAAACGCTTGTTTTCCGGTAGTATAGGAAGCCGCCATTCGTTAGCATCAGCATAATTTTGCCTTAATAATGAACATATCTTTGAAATGATGTGCAGCTTATTTCATAGTTTAGACAAATTGTACGATGCTTTGCTTGTTTGTGAGTGGGAAAACAATCAAGATACATCGGATGTGCCCTTGTTGCCAGGCGTCATAAGATGAATACCACTATACCACTATTTTCCATACAATAGACTCACTGATGTCCATAAGAGAAAGGAAGAGCAACACAGAGGATGTATGGAGGCCAAATTAATCCTTTACCTGTCCATCATGACAGGCTCTTCTCCAAAGCAATTACCACGCTTTCCTGGTCACAGGTTAAGGAATAGCTGAAAAATCACAACATTCATTTAAAATTAACCGTACAAATAGCAGTGTTGGGAGATTTGGAAAGCCATATTCAATCAATCAATAATATAATATTACCCGTAGGAAAAGTGTTAATCTTTAACATACGATCCGTGCAAACTATGCTGTCATGTAAGACATCACAGCACAGTCAAAGAATATCATGATCGGTAATAGCTTGACTGAAAACACTATATATAGACGTCTGATTACATCTATGCAAAGTGTAATATGTATATATAAATGTTACGACTGTGTATAAATGTATCATGCTGTCACGCCCTGGCCTTAGTTATCTTTGTTTTCTTTATTATTTTGGTTAGGTCAGGGTGTGACATGGGGGATTTATGTGTTTTGTCTGGTCTAGGGGTTTTGTATGTTTATGGGGTGTTCCTTGTCTAGGTGTTTATGTAAGTCTATGGTTGCCTAGATTGGTTCTCAATTAGAGGCAGGTGTTTATCGTTGTCTCTGATTTAGGCAGCCATGTTCTTTGGGTATTTTGTGGGTGATTGTCTTCTGTCTTTGTGTCATTGCACCAGATAGGACTGTTTCGGTTTTCACATTTGTTGTTTTTGTATTTTGTAGTGTTCTTGTGTATGGTCTTTATTAAAGATGTTGAACACTGACCACGCTGCATTTTGGTCCTCCTCTACTTCAGCGGAAGAAAACCGTTACACATGCATGTAAAATGAGTGTAAAATGTACGGGGGATGGATGGCCCAATAAAAAATACAATTAAAAACAATACCACGGGAATATGACTAATATCTGGAGACTTGATCAGGTAATGTATTAATCATCTGATGTTAGCTACTGTGTTAGACAGGTTATTATAGGCTTGAATACATGATGAGTATCAGGCAAACCCCATTGGTCTGTAATGTGCAGGGTTGCAAAACTACCGGTAAAGTTACTGCCAAAGTTACAATACATTTTCAGTAATTTAGGTAATTAATAGAAAATGGCATTCTATCGTAACTTTGGTAATTTATACTTGAATAACTGTAAAAAAAAATAAAAAACATTTACATATTCATATACTGTATGTACTGAACAAAAATATAAATGCAACCTGCAACAATTTAAAGATTTTACAGAGTTAGTGTTCATATAATGTAAGGAAATTAGTCAATTTAAATAAATTCATTAGGCCCTAATCTATGAATTTCACGTGACTGGGCAGGGGCGAAGCCATGGGTGGGCCTGTGAGGGCATAGGCACACCCACTTGGGAGCCAGGCCCACCCACTGGGGAGCCAGGCCCAGCCAATCAAAGAGTTTTTCCCCACGAAAAGGCTTTATTACAGACAGAAATACTCCTCAGTTTCATCAGCAGTCTGGGTGGCTGGTCTCGGACAATCCCGCAGGTGAAGAAGCCGGATATGGAGGTCTTTGGCTGGCATGGTGACACGTGGTTGTGAGGCTGGTTGGATGTACCTCCAAATTCTCTAAAACAACATTGAAGGCTGCTAGTAAGAACCGACGCTGGAGTAGACAGGAGCAGCGTCAGAACCGGGTAACACAACGACATATGACAATTAATGCTGAAGTCGGGAACAGAGCTGGGGAACAGACAGATATTTTGGGAGGTAATGACATAGGTGACTGAGTCCAGGTGAGTCCAATGAATCGCTGATGTGCGTGACGAGGGAAACAGGTGTGCGCAATGATGGCGGCAGGAGTGCGTAGTGATGAGCTCCAGGGAGGGAGAGCTGGAGCAAGCATGACAGTACCCCCCCCCCCCCACCCTTATTAACATGTGATGAGGCCACACAGAGGGACAGAGACTATTACAGACACCTGTGATAATATGAAGTACCCAAAAGGGCCACTAGACGTCTTGTGATCGATTACCAAAGATTCTGGTAGTTTACCGGTAAACTTTGAAAGTAATATACCCTCCCTTTGCTGATAATAGTAGTGTATTCTATTGATATGAGGGTTTCAGTGTCCCCTGAACCCCCTGTATGTTGCAATAGTATACCGTTGAAGTCGTAAGTTTACATACACTTAGGCTGGGGACATTAAAAACTAGTTTTTCAACCACTCCACAAATGTCTTGTGAACAAATTATAGTATTGGCAAGTTGGTTGGGACATCTACTTTGTGCATGACACAATTAATTTTCCAACAATTGTTTACAGACAGATTATTTCACTTATAATTCACTGTATCACAATTCCAGTGGGTCAGAAGTTTACATACACTAAATTGACTGTGCCTTTAAACAGCTTGGAAAATCCCAGAAAATTATGTCATGACTTTAGAGGCTTCTGATAGGCTAATTGACCTCATTTGAGTCAATTGGAGGTGTACCTGTGGATGTATTTCAAGGCCTACCTTCAAACTCGGTGCCTCTTTGGTTGACATCATCGGTATATCAAAAGAAATCAGCCAAAAAATTGCAAAGCTCCACAAGTCTGGTTCATACTTTGGAGCAATTTCCAAATGCCTGAAGGTACCACGTTCATCTGTACAATCAATCGTACCCAAGTATAAACACCATGGGACCTCACAGCCGTCATACCGCTCAGGAAGGAGACGCGTTCTATTTCCTAGAGATGAGCGTACTTTGGTGTGAAAAGTGCAAATCAGTCCCAGAACAGCAGCAAAGGACCTTGTGACGATGCTGGTAGAAACAGGTATAAAAGTATCTATATCGTACTTTTTGAAGAAATGTCCTCTGGTCTGATGAAACAAAAATAGAACTGTTTGGCCATAATGACCATCAGCATGTTTGGAGGGAAAAGGGTGAGGCTTGCAAGCCGAAGAACACCATCCCAACCGTTAATCACGGGGGTGGCAGCATCATGTTGTGGGGGTGCTTTGCTGCAGGAGGGACTGGTGCACTTTACAAAATAGATCATGAGGCAGGAAAATTATGTGGATATATTGAAGCAACATCTCAAGACATCAGTCGGGAAGTTAAAGCTTTGTCGAAAATGGGTCTTCCAAATGGACAATGACCCCAAGCATACTTCCAAAGTTGTGACAAAATGGCTTAAGGACAGCAAAGTCAAGCTATTGGAGTGGCCATCACAAAGGCCTTATCTCAAACCTATAGAAAATTTGTGGGCAGAACTGAAAAAGCATGTGCGAGCAAGGAGGCCTACAAACCTGACTCAGTTACACCAGCTCTGTCAGGAGGAATGGGCCAAAATTCACCCAACTTATTGTGGGATGTTGTTGAAGGCTACCCGAAACGTTTGACCCAAGTTAAACAATTTAAAGGCAATGCTACCAAGTACTAATTGAGTGTATGTTAATTTCTGACCCACTGGGAATGTGATGAAAGAAATAAAATCTGAAATAAATCATTCTCTCTACTATTATTCTGACATTTCACTTAAAATAAAGTGGTGATTCTAACTGACCTAAGACAGGGAATTTTTACTAGGATTAAATGTCAGGAATTGTGAAAAACTGAGTATAAATGTAGTTGGCTAAGGTGTATATTAACTTCCAACTTCAACTGTATGTGCGGGGGCTAGGGTCAGTCTGTTATATCTGGTATAATTATCTGGTGTAAATATCTTATCAGGTGTCCTGTGTGAATTTAAGTATACCCCCTCTAATTCTCTCTCTCTTCCTCCCCTCCTGGAGGACCTGGGCCCTAGGACCATGCCTCAGGACTACATGTCCTGATGACTCCTTGCTGTCCCCAGTCCACCTGGTCGTGCTGCTGCTCCAGTTTCAACTGTTCTGTCTTCGGCTATGGAATCCTAACCTGTTCACCGATGTGCTACCTTGTCCCGTTCTTGCTGTTTTCGTCTCTCTCTCTCTCACTCACGCACGCACCTGCTGTCTCGACCTCTGAAAAGCCAACTAACAGGACTAACTAACTGAGGTTCTGACCTGTTGCACCCTCTACAACCACCGTGATTATTATTTGACCCTGCTGGTCATCTATGAACGTTTGAACATCTTGAAAAACAATCTGGCTTCAATGGCCATGTACTCGTTTAATCTCCACCCGGCACAGCCAGAAGAGTATTGGCCACCCCGCAGAGCCTGGTTCCTCTCTAGGTTTCTTTCTAGGTTCCTGCTTCTCCATCTGCATTGCTTGCTGTTTGGGGTTTTAGGCTGGGTTTCTGTACAGCACCTTGTGACATCGGCTGATGTAAAAAAGGCTTCATAAATGCATTTGATTGATTGATTAGTCTTTTTTACCTCATTGTGTGTGTCCAACTGCGTGTGTGTGATATTCACTCGAACATCATAAACAAGCGAAAACAACTGCGTTTACACAAATTGGTGGACAAACTGCTTTGACAAACTGACATTGTAGTAGCCCCTTTGATGGTATGGATCCGTCATGGCAACATGTTAGCATGGCGGGGAGGAATGGGGAATTTAGTGTGAAGGTAATTTCAGCGGCAATAAGGGCAGTCTCTTTCTCAGGACCCTGAAGTCTCTCTGTTTTGTTCCTTTTTGCTGACACGTTGTGACGGTATGTGTGTGTTGTGTTTGTGTGTGTACAAAGCAGACACAATAGAAAAAAAGGGAAGTCAATCACTAGGTTTCCATCCATTCGGAGACAGATTTTCATAAGAACATTCAAAAATCCACATAAAGAAACAATATCCTTATTTTCCTACCAGAGATGGGTTTCCATCAAATTGACTTGTTGCACATAAAAGCCTGTGCATGATGACATAATGCACATAAAAATACCTTTTGCTGTTAAATTCCCATATACCGAATAAAAAAACACACGCTTTTAAACGGGTTTCAATTGCATTTTCAACTCTACTGATGGTTTTCTCACAAAAATGATTGCGTCACGTAGCCAGTGTGCCCCTCTGGTATTGGCACATGCTCTCTACTAGCCAACAGCTCACATTTCTTTGTAGGCTATAGCCTTGGAATAATTAAAATAATATTGCCTAAATAACTAATTTTCGTTCCTGACCTATTTAGAGTGTAATATGCTGTTTAATATGACAGGTCACCTATTTGAAATGATGTTTGCTTCTTACATTCATCTTTTCATGTTTATTTCAAATAATTTGATTTCAAATCCATATGGTTTGGTTTCAATACTTTAAAAAAAAACTATTGGTAGGTCCAGGCAGTCACATAAATAGATGGGTGTTGGTTAAATTGTGATTTTAATGAATGGAGCGAATTTGGAGATGCAAGCTTTGTTCAATGAGCAGGATTTACGACTGCTCAACTCCGTTCACATGGACCGATCTGTAGCCTAATAAACTGCATGCTTTCTGACCAGTCATAGTGGGAGGACCACACAACGTATCATCACGTGACTCCAAGTTAACCTTCGATATATGATGGTTATTATGTCAATATTTGCACATTTAAGGCTTGTCCACCAACATTTCTCGCATAACACATTTTTACCAACACCTGGACATACCAATTCTTGTCTAGCAATTTCTTTGTTGTCAACATTTGGAAAGTTTACCCTAAAAATAACCTGGCCTTTTACCCAACATGTGGAGCACTTTACTGGCATATAAAGGTTGGATGGGAACCTGGGTAATGTAACACATTATTCACGCGGTGGTTCAGCTAATTGCTCAGGCTATTGATGCCTAAAGGAGCTCAACCGGATCAATAGAAATAGACTTCGATTTTGGACGTTTTGACCAAGTTCCTGAGAAC
Organism: Oncorhynchus clarkii lewisi; assembly: GCF_045791955.1. Taxonomy (NCBI): domain Eukaryota; kingdom Metazoa; phylum Chordata; class Actinopteri; order Salmoniformes; family Salmonidae; genus Oncorhynchus; species Oncorhynchus clarkii. The sequence continues at coordinate 38,876,805 of NC_092162.1, read as the reverse complement.
ATCGATATATGCCTTCCTTGGCACTCACAGTAATAAACAAAAATGTAAAAAAGATTGCCCAGCCGCTGGGCACAAACTCGTGATTCTCAGATGTCAAAGTGGGCTGCTCAGACTGCGCCACCGCAGTTCACCAGAATACGTGGTGATACTTGATCTAAATAGAGAATCCTTTTGAATCGTTTTGTTTTAATCCTTCCACAAACCACAGCCCTAACCTTAACCACTCGAAATGAACGCCTGAACTGTCGAACTTTGAGTTGTTTCTGTTTTAACCCTGTAACCACGCATAATTAACCCTATAACCATGTGAAATTCGCCCTGTAACCACGCATAATTAACCCTATAACCATGTGGAATTCGCCCTGTAACCACGCATAATTAACCCTATAACCATGTGGAATTCGCCCTGTAACCACGCATAATTAAAACTATAACCATGTGGAATTCGTCCTGTAACCACGCATAATTAACCCTATAACCATGTGGAATTCGCCCTGTAACCACGCATAATTAACCCTATAGCCATGTGGAATTCGCCCTGTAACCACGCATAATTAACCCTATAGCCATGTGGAATTCGCCCTGTAACCACGCATAATTAACCCTATAGCCATGTGGAATTCGCCCTGTAACCACGCATAATTAACCCTATAGCCATATGGAATTCGCCCTGTAACCACATGGAACGAATGCGGAAAGAATAGACAGATTCACAACACGTCAAATTTCAAAAGGAAACTATGAGATCTTGTTGAAGGAGCTGTGCTTATTGCTTTCCAGGTGTGAGGACACAAAGGATAAGGAATTCTGACAGACCACAGTATAACCCCCCCATTCTCTAGAGCAGAGCTGTTGAATGTGTTCCTAAGAGTTAGAATGATCGACAAAGTCAAGATCAACATACAGACAGTAGCAGACGATTGAGTTAGAGCTACTACCCAGCTACTACTACTGCCTAGTTCAGTACGCCCATGACATCCACTGTGTGTGTGCGCCTGTGTGCGTATGACTTTTGCGCATGTGTGTCTGCCTACGTGTGTTTCCCTTTATTTATGTTTACAATCCATATTTCCAGGACAGTTATTTTGTCTGCGGGTGATTATCCAGGAGAAGATGATTATAATGCCATCATATTTGTGTAGTGTAGATAGAGAGGGGACGGGACATAAAACACCCACTACAACACACTGTGATTGATGACCCAACGCTCTCCTTAGAGCCACTTCTCGCACACACACGTATAACATAAACACACACACACACACACACACACACACACACACACACACACACACACACACACACACACACACACACACACACACACACATAAAATTGATGACCCTGGGCTCTCCTCAAAGCCTCTCCTCTGTAAATGACAACTGCCATCTAAAAGACAACCCTTCTTCTGGTGATTTGATTATTGTTCATAACAGACATGTCATAGGAAACACAAATGGCAGATAGTATTTCATGAGAGATGGCACCACAAACGACTCATTCATTGTTCAACAAATGTGGTTTTATATTTTAGGTTGGAGGGTCTCACAAAGACTCATGTAAGAGACACACTGCTCATTCTCCATACGGTTTCATATTTTACAGGGGTCTAACAAATGAAAGACAAATCAAATACACTACTCATCGGTTTCAGACTTAGGAAAGAGGGTCTCACGTGTGAAATGCACCCATAGTAAGATCCACTTTCTGAAGTACAGTTGCTGTTCAGATCAGGGTTCAAATTGTAGTTGTTTGACCATCTGCCACTCCAGGGAGGCTCAGTCAAATGTCTAAACTAAAGAAAACAAATACCATTTGAACCCAGGTCTGTTGCCATGTCTGGGCAAGCAGGTGCACACGCATAGAATGAGGAATTAGAAATAGGATCTCTATGTGCACACGCCTGTAGTAGGCGTACCAGGTGCCAGAGGTCGAGGTAGAGACAGAGTAGACAGGTAGATAAGAGGTTGAAGAGCTGATAAGATGCTTATGGTTTCTTAATCACCACAAATGAGTGTGCACCTTTTATCTCTGAATGTCAGTTCCCATGGTGCTATGGTTACCTCGAACAGAATAAAACCTTAAGCACCTGAATCTCTTGGCTTTACAGTCGTGTCTGGCCAAATTATGATCTGAAAAATACATGAGCGTTATAGGTCATTACATTTTACATCAAAGTCAACACGGTCTTGAAGCAGGTCGAGGGAGAAACGAGGTCTGAACGAGATACTGTACATGCTATTTGACGGGAGAAGGTCTGTATGAGAGTGAAAGAGAGAGAGAGAGAGACCTAGAGAGAGCTAGAGAAGAAGCGAGAGAGGGAGAGGGCGATAATGAGAGAGAGGTTGTCACGACACCAGCACTGTTGAATGGCAACATCATTTGTCTCTGTGTGCGTCCTGAAGATGTCAGATCATCAACATCACAGCATAATTAAATGTGGCGTCCTATCTGCTGCAATTCGTCTAACTAACGTATGACTGCCCAGACCAGCAGCCATTCTGTCACCTCACTTCCTGTAATCCCCAGGGCTTTGTGGCTCCTATTAACTTATTGATAGATTTAAATAGAAACTAATACATGGGTTTCCTTCAACACCGAACGTCAACAAGGAAGCTAGGAGAGATACCTACTGTGAGTCACTGTCATGGGGGATAATCATGTCCACAGGGCAGATGAGGGCCCACTGCTCATCTGCGTATCTACACATCTAACGATACTGTAGGCTAACTGAGTTTGGAAACCCAAAAGATGGAAGATCACAATGATGATCCGATGGTCGTCGCAGAATGAGGGATATGAGTTTCGTAAACATTTTATATTGATTAAGACGTAATCTACTCTGGTCCAGGACGACTCGGCACACTGGTTGGAGGATGAGTAGGGTCTACTACTTCTGCAAATCTGAATATGGCACGATACTGTAGGCTAACTGAGTTTACAAACCCAGAGGAAGGGTCACTATGATTAACAGATGATCAGAGGTTGATTGATATCCGATTCATTACGATTTCAATGAGAAGGTCATACAGAATGAAGAGACGAGGTTCGAATGTAATTTACTGGGGTCCATCACCACTCAACATATTGGTCTCAACATTATATTCAAGTCAGAGAGCAGCCGTTAGTTACATGTGAGATGTTGTGTTTATCGAATTCCCTGTGTTTATTGAATGCCTTGTGTTGGATGTGAACTGATAATGTAACTATTATTTGTCCAATACAGTTTATTCATGCCTGTTTGCTTGATGATAGGATTTTTTTTTTTAAACGATTGATCTAAAAGAACGAGTGATATGTGGGAGATATCGAAGAATTGTGTGTTTCAAGGACATGGCGTGTATTTTGGGTTGGAATTTACCAGCTACGTCAAGGTGACCCTCCATCTAGGTGACCCTGTGGATCTGCGGACGTAGGATCTTAATTTGATCACTCTGGTTGCTGAGAATGTTCCCCGTGCAAACTTGTAGCGGGTTCAAGGTTTTAAAAAAGGCTTCCAAAGTTTGTCATTTCCACTCCTGTTGTAACGAACGGGCTCAAATTAAGATCCTACCACCTGTAAAGACACAATTCAAACTTTCCATTTTACACATGATGAAAGAACCGTGGGACACTTATATTGTACTATTACCATGAGGAAATGTATCCATGGATGAAAGTCACTTAAGAGATTGCCAAAGACACCAGCCATGTACTACACATGCTGACTGCATGTTGTTTAGCATCTCAAACAATGAGCGTGACGTTTCACTCCGACTGCCTGAAGCAATACCGCATTACTCAGACTCGGACCATTTGTGAGTAGACGACAGATGGTTATTGCACAGACTCCTCAGAGTGGGTTTTATGTTCAGTTTTCCATGTAGCCCATAGGGTATCAGTAGGATGATTGATTTTACCCTCCTGGACATGTCCTGTTGAGTAGAGGTACAACCATAAGCTAGTGGAAATTGTAAGCGTCAATGAATGTTAGATTCACAGCTGGGTACATATGGGAATGTATAATAATGTTGTGAGAGAGAGAGAGAGAGAGAGAGAGATGCCTTAAGCCCTGTGAGAAAACTGAACAGGCAGTAACAAACCAATTTACTGTACATTAGTTTCAGAAAATGAGTTAGGATGAGCAGCTGTTTGTTAAAGGCCCAGAGCAGACAAGAACATGATTTACATTTCATACACGGTTGCAATAATACTGTGAAATAGTGAACATGACGATAGTGCCCTTTTAGTGTAAGAGATGTTTGAAAAGACTGCTTGAAATTTCAGCCTGTTTTGGTGTGCACCAATTGTGCACCATTTTCAGCCTGTTTTGCAGCTGTTCACCATTTTCCCCCTACATTTTCGCCCCACGCGGGCCCTGGCAATTCGAGTTCAAGCCAATAACATTCACCATCTCGCCATTTGATTGACATTTAGCAAGAGGCACATCATGGAAACACAGCAGAGCGAGAGAGAGATACCTGCACATATATGACGTAGTACACCATTTTCTGTGACCACTTTTGGCTCGTGAGAGCTACCTTCCAGAAAAACAGTTGCTTTCAAACAAAGTATTTTTTTGGCAAGACAGTAATTATGCTCATAGATTATGCATGTGTGAACTACACATTGACACTTCCAGCCCAAAGCAGGAAGTTCAAAAAAGACTTAGTCATCGCCAAAGTTCTGCCTTTAATAGACCAATAAGAGAGTTCCAAACCGCTCTGCCTCTCTAGTTTTCAGTTCTCCCCTCCCCACTCAGACCACTCCCAGACAGTCCGAGTAAAAATCTTGCTTGAGATAATGCTCTTTGCTAAGAAGCTTTTTTTTTGTTTTTGTTTTGACCATTTTGATTGAAAACAATCATACCAAGGTAATGTCATTGTTACCCAGAAATGCTTTAATATTTTGATTTAAAAAAACGGCTGCATTGGACCTTTAAACAGCTTGCAGGAGAGTGAGCGGTTACATGGGTTGTACTAACCATCTTCTCAGTGAGAACACACCTGAACCTGCCATAGACCCATTGTCTGGGAGGAGATGTGTGCATGTCTGTGTGTGCCTGTGTGTGTGCTTGTGTATCTGCATCCTTGCACGTGAGTGTGGGTGTTAGTCATTTGGAACCTTCCAGACAACACCAAGTCTTTTTTTCGCCTTGTGTCTTTTTATTGTGCTCACAAGCAACCAGAGGAGGCTGGTAGGGGGGAGGGGGGGGGGGCTATATGAGGATGGGTTCATTGTATTGGCTGTAATGGACTAAGTGGAACGGAGTCAAACGTGGTTTCCATATGTTTGATGTGGTTTGATACCGTTCCATGTATTGGATTTCAGCCATTACTATGAGCCCGTCCTCTTATAGCACCTCCCCCCAGCCTCCTCTGCCAGCAACACATCATCATCTGGGATCTCAGGATGTGGCATCCTAATCACACTCCTCTGTTCTACAAGAGGTTGTCTGCCTCATTGTAGCTCCATTTTCTTCTTTATGTTTCTGTCAGATACACAATAGCCACTTGAGATATCAAATCACAAGTTTGAGTTGGTTAGATGTATTTAGTTGAATAGATCCTCATATAATAAGCATATCAAATGTGTGATGTTGTGCTATTATTTATTTGATTCGAGCAATTACAACCTCTCCAATTATCTGGTGTTTGTCCTCCTTTGAAGTCTGTGCATCGAGCCATCTGTATCATTCAAATGAGCAGTCACACACTCACGACTCTCATCGAGCCTATGTTTCGGATAGTGGTGACCAACCAGGTTTTAAATCCACATCTCATGGAGCTGCTCGCCTCAAGACTGTCTTAGTCCGCTGAGCTAAAGGCTAGACATTATTTTGAGGAGACATCTGCATCATTCAATTGTGCCGTCACTCTCTCCTCTCAATCACAGTCTGTCTCAACTAGTGTCACTGACTAACCAGGTTCCAACCCGGGTCTCATTTGCGAATGAGACCCAATGAGCTAAATGCCTAGGCATTAGGTCTGGGAGATAAAGAAAGTCTTCAGATGTCAGGCAACATTAACCATCATGCAATGTGGTTCACCGAACGACCTCTATCACACAACCAGCGCAATTTCTTTATATCCATGAATCAAACTTATTTTTCTTTTGTGCAGTTTTCTTCTGTGCATTCTGTGTTAAACCATCTGTATTTCACTTCCTACATTACAAGGTGCTATGTTTACTCACCTCACTCTATTAGGGTAAAAGAAAGAGGCATGATGTAAAGAGAAGTGTCTAATGAATTACAGAGGAGGAACTCCTTTAAGTCCGGGAAAACTCCAGGGCTGGATGGCATACCAGTAGAGGTATACCAAAACCCTTTTGCATATACTCAGAGGACCGTTATTATCATGTTTTAACCACTCCTATATACAGTTGAAGTCGGACGTTTACATACACTAAGGATGGTGTCATTAAAACTCATTTTACAACTACCACAATTTTCTTGTTAACAAACTATAGTTTTGGCAAGTCGGTTGGGACATCTACTCTGTGCATGACACAATAATTTTTTCCAAACAATTGTTTACAGACAGATTATTTCACTTATCACAATTACATTGGGTCAGAGGTTTACATACACTAAGTTGACTGTGCCTTTAAAGAGCTTGGAAAATTCCAGAAAATGATGTCATGGCTTTAGAAGTGTGTACCAGTGGATGTATTTCAAGGCCTACCTTCAAACTCAGTGCCTCTTTGCTTGACATCATGAAAAAATCCAAAGAAATTAGCCAAGACCTCATAAAAAAAACCTGTAAACCTCTGTCTGGTTCATACTTGGGAGCAATTTCCAAACGCCTGAAAGTACCACTCAGGAATGAGACGCGTTCTGTGTCCTAGAGATGAACGTACTTTGGTGCAAAAAGTGCAAATCAATCTCAGAACAACAGCAATGGACCTTGTGAAGATGCTGGAGGAAACAGGTACAAAAGTATCTATATCCAAGTCCTTTATCGACATAATCGGAAAGACCGTTTAGCAAGGAAGAAACCACTGCTCCAAAACCGCCATAAAAAAGCCAGACTATGGTTTGCAACTGCACATGGGGACAAATATCATACTTTTTGGAGAAATGTCCTCTGGTCTGCAAAAATAGAACTGTTTGGCCACAATGACCATCGTTATGTTTGGAGGAAAAGGGGGAGGCTTGCAAGCCAAAGAACATATTGTAGGGGTGCTTGCTGCAGGAGGGACTGTTGAACTTCACAAAATAGATGGCATCATGAGGAAGAACAATGATGTGGATATATTGAAGCAAGATCTCAAGACATCAGTCAGGAAGCTAAAGCTTGGTTGAAAATGGGTATTCCAAATGGACAATGACCCCAAGCATACTTCCAAAGTTGTAGCAAAATGGCTTCTCCAGGCTAGGGTCTATTTCTCTCTACTTCCTGTCTGACTGATGTGCCCAAAGTAAACTGCCCGTTACTCAGGCTCAGAAGCTAAAATAATGTATGACACTATAACACAATTGATATGGTAGGAGAAAATCCAAAGAAAAACCAACCAGAATTTTTTGGGGGAGAGAGCCCATGCTCTTACAATGGAAGGCTATGGGTCATGTGCAATTCCAACTCCCATATTGCAATTCCTATGGCTTCCACTAGATGTCAACAGTCTTTGTTCAAGGTTTCAGGCTTGTTTCTTCCCAAATAAGGAAGAATTTTGAGTTTTAGTACTGGGAGTCAGAGTTGGAAATCAGGTTGTGCACTTGCGACGAGGAGGACACGCACGGGTTTTGTTTTCCTATCGAACATACTTCTTTCTGTATGAAATATTATAGTTTAATGACATTTTAGGGTACCTCAGGATTTAATCGAAACATATTTGGATTTGTTTTAACAAAGTTTAGCGGTAGCTTTTTGGATTCTTTTCCCTGCACGTTGAACGAGTGGATTACTCAAATCTATGGTGCCAACTAAACTGACTTTTTGGGATATAAAGAAGGATTCTATCTAACAAAACGACCATGCATGTTGTAGCTGGGACCCTTGGGATTGCAAATCAGAGGAAGATTTTTTTTTTTAAGTGAATATTTATTTGCTATTTGTGATTTTACGAAGCCTGTGCTGGTTGAAAAATATTTTGATGTGGGGCGCTGTCCTCAAACAATCGCATGCATGCTTTCGCTGTAAAGCCTATTGTAAATTTGGACAATGCAGTTAGATTAACAAGAATTTAAGCTTTAATCCAATATAAGACACTTGTATGTACCTAGATGTTTAATATCCATAATTCTTATGATTATTTATTTGAATTGCGCGTCCTCCAATTTCACCGGAAGTTGTCGATAGGTGTCCCGCTGGCGGGACGCCTAGCCCTTAATTTTAATTAAGGACAACAAAGTCAAGGTATTGGAGTGGCCATCACAAAGCCCTGACCTCAATCCTATAGAAAATGTGTGGACAGAACTGAAAAAGTGTGTGCAAGCAAGGAGGCCTACTAACCTGACGCAGTTAAACCAGCTCTGTCAGGAGGAATGGGTCAGAATTCACCCAACTTATTGTGGGAAGCTTGTGGAACACTACCCGAAACGTTTGACCCAAGTTAAAAAATTAAAAGGCAATGCTACCAAATACTAATTGAGTGTGTGCAAACTTCTGACCCACTCGGAATGTGATCAAATAAATAAAATCTGAAATAAATCACTCTCCACTATTATTCTGACATTTCACATTCTTGTGGTGATCCTAACTGACCTAAGACAGGGAATTTTTACAAGGATTAAATGTCAGGAATTGTGAAAAACTGAGTTTAAATGTATTTGGCTAAGGTGTATGTAAGCTTTCGACTTCAACTGTAAATGGTAGATTATCAGACACTCAACAAGGTCTGATTTCATTATTACTGAAACAGGATCCAAGTGGAAAATATAAAGATACAGTCCTTTAAAAAAATTGGAGGCCTCTTACATTTCAGTGTTATGATGCAGAAATTCTAGGACAATGCTTAGCACTTGGAATTAAAAAGGTATTATTCATCCTATTCAGACCATATTTTTACATGGGCGATAATTTGGAGATAATATAAGACAAGTACTGGAAACAATAGAACACTATGAAACGTCTGGGAAACCAGGCCTGGTATTCATAGCTGACTTTGAAAAGGCTTTTGATAAAATAAGATTGGAGATTATATGTATTTCAATTTTGAAGAACCTCTTATGAAATGGGTTAAAGTTATGTATATTAACCCTATGTGTAAAAAAGTAAATAATGGCTACTTCGCAGAAAGTTTTAAACTGTCGAGGAGGAAAACAAAGTTGTCCACTATCGGCATATCTATTTATTATTGCCATCTAAATATTGTTTGTTAAAATCTGAACCAACAATAATATTAAGTGGTTAGAAATCCAGGGTTTAAAAACAAAGGTGTCATTGTACGCTGATGATTTATGTTTTCTTTTAAATCCACAATTTGGATCCCTCCACAGCCTCATAGAGGATCTGCATACTTTTTCTAACCTCTTTGGATTAAAACCAAATTATGATAAGATATTATGTATTGGATCACAAAAAAATGCAACCTTTTACATTACTGTGTAGTTTACCAATAAAATGGTCTGATGGGGATGTGAACATACTTGGTATACATATCCGGGAAAGAAAGAAGTGATCTCACTCCAATACATTTTTATAGAATGTTAGTAAAAATACAGCAGATAAGAAGATCTTGCTACCACGGAAAGGAAAATACCTGTTTATTTGTGGAAAAATCACCCTGATTAACTCTTTAGTTATATCCCAGTTTAACTATTTGATTATGGTCTTGCCTACAACTAGCGACCTGTTTTTTCAATTGTATTAGCAAACAAATATTCAATTTTATTTGGAATGGCGACAAAATTAGAAGGGCCTATTTATATAAACAGCATTAAATCATTAGACCTCTCACTAAAGGCGTCGTTCATACAAAAGTTATACTTAAATCTGAACTACTCTAGCAAATTAGTAAGAATGTCTCACTCCATGTTCAAGAATGGCCTTTTTCTCTTTATTCAGATAACTACCTCTCACTTTCGGTTATTTGAAAATTAAATAATCTCCAACGTAGCATTATTTTTTAAACAAGCAATAGAAAGTTGGCTGCAATTTCAGTTTAATCAACCAGAAAATACATAAGAAATAATCCAACAAATATTGTGGTTAAACTCAAATATACTAATCGATAAAAAGAACATCATTTTTTTTACAAAATGTATAATCTTTGTAAAATATATGATTAATAGGACTGATGGAGTTATATCACACATGCAGATGACAAAAATATATATGGAAATGTGTGCGCTGGCCAAAATTACAACCAACTAATTGCAGCATTACCGCATAAATGGAAGAGGCAAGAGGAAGGGGGAAAAAGTAAGGAATTTGTCTGTTGGCCCTGCATTAAAGACCAAAATGGGTTAAAGAAAATTGTGATAAATAAAAAAATATACCAGTTTAATTAATTTAACTTCTCTAGGGTCTGTGGGACTAGAGTCCCACCTGGCCAACATCCAGTGAAATTGCAGAGCGCCAAATTCAAAAACAGAAATACTCATTATAAAAATTCATAAAACATACAAGTGTTATACATCGGCTTAAAGATTAACTTCTTCTCAGATTTCAAAAAGGCTTTACGGCGAAAGCATACCATGTGATTATCTGAGAACAGTGCCCAGCAGACAAATCATTACAAACAGTAACCAGCCAAGTAGAGGAGTTACAAAAGTCAGAAATAGCGATAAAAATTAATCACTTACCTTTGATGATCTTCATATGGTTGCACTCCCAAGACTCCCATCTACTCAATAAATGTTTGTTTTGTTCGATAAAGTCCCTCTTTATATCCAAAAACCTCAATTTTGTTTGTGCGTTTTGTTCAGTAATCCACAGGCTCAAAGACAGTCACACAGGCAGACGAAAAATCTGAAAAGTATCAGTAAAGTTCGCAGAAACATGTCAGACGATATTTACCCGGACAAAAGCTTTGTCAATATAAAAGGAAAAAAAGAAAGGTGCGCTCTCTGTCGTGCGCATGAAAAAGCCCTGAGACACTGCAGTGTCAACTCATTCAGAGTGGTCTTACTCCCTCATTTTTCAGAATACAAGCCTGAATACAAGCCTGAGACTGTTGACATCTCGTGGAAGCCATAGGAAGTGCAATTTGAGTCCTGTGTCAATGGAATCTGTATAGGCAGTCAATGGAAAACTACAAACATAAACAAATCCCACTTCCTGGATGGATTTTTCTCAGGTTTTTGCCTGCCATGTCAGTTCTGTTATACTCACAGACATTATTTTAACAGTTTTGGAAACTTTAGAGTGTTTTCTATCCAAAATCTACAATGGAATGGTTCAAAAATAAACATATCCAGGTGTTAGAATGGCCAAGTCAAAGTCCAGACCTGAATCCAATCGAGAATCTGTGGAAAGAACTGAAAACTGCTGTTCACAAATGCTCTCCATCCAACCTCACTGAGCTCGAGCTGTTTTGCAAGGAGGAATGGGAAAAAATGTCAGTCTCTCGATGTGCAAAACTGATAGAGACATACCCCAAGCGACTTACAGCTGTAATCGCAGCAAAAGGTGGGGCTACAAAGTATTAACTTAAGGGGGCTGAATAATTTTGCACGCCCAATTTTTCAGTTTTGGATTTGTTAAAAAAGTTTGAAATATCCAATAAATGTCGTCCCACTTCATGATTGTGTCCCACTTGTTGTTGATTCTTCACAAAAAAATACAGTTTTATATCTTTATGTTTGAAGCCTGAAATGTGGCAAAAGGTCGCAAAGTTCAAGGGGGCCGAATACTTTCGCAAGGCACTGTATATAGATAGACATGGAATCACTGGTCACTTGAATAATGGAACACTAGTCACTTTAGTAATGATTATATGCTGCTTTACTCATTTCATATGTATATACTGTATTCTATTCTACTGTATTTTAGTCAATGCCACTCCGACATTGCTCGTCCTAATATTTATATTTTTCTTAATTCCATTCTTTTACTTTTAGATTTGTGTGTATTGTTGTGAATTGTTAGATATTACTGCGCTGTCGGAGCTAGGAACACAAGCATTTCACTACACTAGCAATAACATCTGCTAAATATGTGTATGTGACCAATACAATTTGATTAGATTTGATCAATCGGTGATCAAGGAGCTAGGATTGTGATCATGTTGGATTTATGATCATGATTTATCTGGTCAGTATGTTCTGTATCTGAACCTGGCGCTGTGTTCGTGGTCAGGTAAAGTGTTCAGAGTAGACTGTGTAATGTAAGATACTGTAATAGT